>NC_088418.1:13172982-13472982 GCF_034236695.1 Oncorhynchus nerka
TAGAGAGAGTTGGTGTGTGAAGGAGAGAGTGTAGGTACCACCGCACCAGAGCACTACACCAGAGTACCACACCGGAGCAACACATTGGTGCAGCACACCAGACCTCCACGTGGTGCAGCACACCAGACATCCAGGTGGTGCAGCACACCAGACCTCCAGGTGGTGCAACACACCATACCTCCAGGTGGTGCAACACACCGTACCTCCAGGTGGTGCAACACACCGTACCTCCAGGTGGTGCAACACATCGTACCTCCAGGGGGTGCTCCACACCGTACCTCCAGGTGGTGCAACACAGCGTACCTCCAGGTGGTGCAACACACCATACCTCCAGGTGGTGCAACACACCATACCTCCAGGTGGTGCAACACACCATACCTCCAGGTGGTGCTCCACACCGTACCTCCAGGTGATGCTCCATGCCATACCTCCAGGTGGTAATCCACACCGTACCTCCAGGTGGTGCAACACACCATACCTCCAGGTGGTGCAACACACCATATCTCCAGGTGGTGCAACACACCGTACCTCCAGGTGGTGTTCCACACCGTACCTCCAGGTGGTGCAACACGCCGTACCTCCAGGTGGTGCTCCACGCCGTACCTCCAGGTGGTAATCACACCGTACCTCCAGGTGGTGCCACACACCAGACCTCCAGGTGGTGCAACACGCCGTACCTCCAGGTGGTGCTCCACGCCGTACCGCCAGGTGGTGCTCCACACCGTACCTCCAGGTGGTGCAACACACCGTACCTCCAGGTGGTGCAACACACCGTACCTCCAGGTGGTGCAACACACCATACCTCCAGGTGGTGCCACATACCATACCTCCAGGTGGTGCAACACACCATACCTCCAGGTGGTGCAACACACCGTACCTCCAGGTGGTGCAACACACCGTACCTCCAGGTGGTGCAACACACCGTACCTCCAGGTGGTGCAACACACCATACCTCCAGGTGGTGCAACACACCATACCTCCAGGTGGTGCAACACACCATACCTCCAGGTGGTACCTCCAGGTGGTGCAACACACCATACCTCCAGGTGGTGCAACACACCATACCTCCAGGTGGTACCTCCAGGTGGTGCAACACACCATACCTCCAGGTGGTGCAACACACCGTACCTCCAGGTGGTGCAACACACCATACCTCCAGGTGGTGCAACACACCGTACCTCCAGGTGGTGCAACACACCGTACCTCCAGGTGGTGCAACACACCGTACCTCCAGGTGGTGCTCCACAGCGTACCTCCAGGTGGTGCAACACATCGTACCTCCAGGTGGTGCTCCACACCGTACCTCCAGGTGGTGCAACACGCCGTACCTCCAGCTGGTGCTCCACGCCGTACCTCCAGGTGGTAATCACACCATACCTCCAGGTGGTGCAACACACCGTACCTCCAGGTGGTGCAACACACCATACCTCCAGGTGGTGCCACATACCATACCTCCAGGTGGTGCAAAACACCATACCTCCAGGTGGTGCAACACACCGTACCTCCAATTGGTGCAACACACCATACCTCCAGGTGGTGCAACACACCATACCTCCAGGTGGTGCAACACACCGTACCTCCAGGTGGTGCAACACACCATACCTCCAGGTGCTGCAACACACCATACCTCCAGGTGGTACCTCCAGGTGGTGCAACACACCATACCTCCAGGTGGTGCAACACACCATACCTCCAGGTGGTGCAAAACACCGTACCTCCAGGTGGTGCAACACACCATACCTCCAGGTGGTGCAACACACCGTACCTCCAGGTGGTGCAACACACCGTACCTCCAGGTGGTGCAACACACCGTACCTCCAGGTGGTGCAACACACCATACCTCCAGGTGGTGCAACACACCATACCTCCAGGTGGTGCAAAACACCATACCTCCAGGTGGTGCAACACACCATACCTCCAGGTGGTGCAAAACACCGTACCTCCAGGTGGTGCAACACACCATACCTCCAGGTGGTACCTCCAGGTGGTGATACGTACACTATGTGAGTTTTTGATCAGAACACCCAGGAGACTTCAGAAGCACAGACACACACACACGCACACAGACAGAGAGACGCACACACACATTCCGTGGAGGTACAGAGACAGATCAATATCAGTTAGTTTACAAAGTATTACAGAATCTCTGACCTTTTCCTAAATAGTTACAGAAACATAGAAACATGGATGGTGCAGCGGCAGAGATGTCTAAATAACACAGACACCAGGCCCTGGACACACACACACACACACACACACTCCAAATGCCAACTTAGCGTTCCCTCAGTTACCACCACATCAGAACCACTAGCACCTCTGTTTGGCCCAGCCCAGGTTCTTCCTAATGTCATATCACAGCCCAGCCCAGGTTTTTCCTAATGTCATATCACAGCCCAGGTTCTTCCTAATGTCACAGCCCAGCCCAGGTTCTTCCTAATGTCATATCACAGCCCAGGTTCTTCCTAATGTCATATCACAGCCCAGCCCAGGTTCTTCCTAATGTCATATCACAGCCCAGGTTCTTCCTAATGTCATATCACAGCCCAGCCCAGGTTCTTCCTAATGTCATATCACAGCCCAGGTTCTTCCTAATGTCATATCACAGCCCAGCCCAGGTTCTTCCTAATGTCATATCACAGCCCAGGTTCTTCTTAATGTCATATCACAGCCCAGCCCAGGTTCTTCCTAATGTCATATCACAGCCCAGCCCAGGTTTTTCCTAATGTCATATCACAACCCAGCCCAGGTTCTTCCTAATGTCATATCACAGCCCAGCCCAGGTTCTTCCTAATGTCATATCACAGCCCAGCCCAGGTTCTTCCTAATGTCATATCACAGCCCAGCCCAGGTTCTTCCTAATGTCATTTCACAGCCCAGCCCAGGTTCTTCCTAATGTCATATCACAGCCCAGGTTCTTCCAAATATCATATCACAGCCCAGGTTGGGGGAAAGGGGAAATAGGGTAGGTGGAGGCCCTGTCTAGGCAGGGGAAACACTGCCTGTCTATGTGACTGCAGTTTAAGCAGTCAGGCTGTCCGTCTCTCTACGGAGCATTGTGCTTCAAAGGAGTTCCCAGCAATAGGGGTCTCACGCTACATATTGGAGCCCTTGTAATGAGCTCCCTCTGGGGGCCTTGTTCCTCCCGATGCCACTGGAAGCCCCTGGTACTCTGATGCAGAGCACAGAGGGAACACAGGAGAGGCTTTGCTGGCATTTACAGATATGGAAATGAGAGAGCAATGGATCTGACCTCTAGTAGAGAAATACCCCAATGACTACACATACGTCTGATAAGATCTGAGGGAGACTGAGGGAGGCTGAGAAAGACTGAAGGACTCTGCGGTAGACTGAAGGAGACTGTAAGAGACTGAGGGAGACTGAGAGAGACTGAAGGAGACAGAGAGAGAATGATGGAGACTGAGAGAGACTGAAGGACTCTGAGGTAGACTGAAGGAGACAGAGAGAGAATGAGGGAGACTGAGAGAGACTGAAGGAGACAGAGAGACTGAGGGAGACGGAGTAAGACGGATGGGAGATGGATAGGAAAGGGATGGGAGACTGAGGGAGACTGTAAGAGACTGAGGGAGACTGAGAGAGACTGAAGGAGACAGAGAGAGAATGAGGGAGACTGAGAGAGACTGAAGGAGACAGAGAGACTGAGGGAGACGGAGTAAGACAGATGGGAGATGGATAGGAGAGGGATGGGAGACTGAGTAAGACAGACGGGAGATGGATGGGAGACTGATGGAGACTGAGGAAGACGGAAGCAGACTGAGTAAGATGGATAGGAGAGGGATGGGAGACTGAGTAAGACAAATGGGAGATGGATAGGAGAGGGGTGGGAGACTGAGTAAGACAAATGGGAGATGGATAGGAGAGGGGTGGGAGACTAAGTAAGACAGATGGGAGATGGATAGGAGAGGGATGTGAGACTGAGTAAGACAGACGGGAGATGGATAGGAGAGGGATGGGAGACTGAGTAAGACAGATGGGAGATGGATAGGAGAGGGATGGGAGACTGAGTAAGACAGACGGGAGATGGATAGGAGAGGGATGGGAGACTGAGTAAGACAGATGGGAGATGGATAGGAGAGGGATGGGAGACTGAGTAAGACAGACGGGAGATGGATAGGAGAGGGATGGGAGACTGAGTAAGACAGACGGGAGATGGATAGGAGAGGGATGGGAGACTGAGTAAGACAGATGGGAGATGGATAGGAGAGGGATGGGAGACTGAGTAAGACAGATGGGAGATGGATAGGAGAGGGATGGGAGACTGAGTAAGACAGACGGGAGATGGATAGGAGAGGGATGGGAGACTGAGTAAGACAGATGGGAGATGGATAGGAGAGGGATGGGAGACTGAGTAAGACAGATGGGAGATGGATAGGAGAGGGATGGGAGACTGAGTAAGACAGATGGGAGATGGATAGGAGAGGGATGGGAGACTGAGTAAGACAGACGGGAGATGGATAGGAGAGGGATGGGAGACTGAGTAAGACAGATGGGAGATGGATAGGAGAGGGATGGGAGACTGAGTAAGACAGATGGGAGATGGATAGGAGAGGGATGGGAGACTGAGTAAGACAGATGGGAGATGGATATGAGAGGGGTGGGAGACTGAGTAAGACAGATGGGGGATGGATAGGAGAGGGATGGGAGACTGAGTAAGACAGACGGGAGATGGATAGGAGAGGGATGGGAGACTGAGTAAGACAGATGGGAGATGGATGGGAGCCTGATGGAGACTGAGTAAGACGGATGGGAGATGGATAGGAGAGGGATGGGAGACTGAGTGAGACTGAGTAAGACGGATGGGAGATGGATAGGAGAGGGATGGGAGACTCAGGGAGACTGAGTAAGACGGATGGGAGATGGATAGGAAAGGGATGGGAGACTGAGGGAGACAGACGGGAGATGGATAGGAGAGGGATGGGAGATTGAGTAAGACAGATGGGAAATGGATAGGAGAGGGATGGGAGACTGAGTAAGACAGATGGGAGATGGATAGGAGAGGGATGGGAGACTGAGTAAGACAGATGGGGGATGGATAGGAGGGGGATGGGAGACTGAGTAAGACAGACGGGAGATGGATAGGAGAGGGATGGGAGACTGAGTAAGACAGATGGGAAATGGATAGGAGAGGGATGGGAGACTGAGTAAGACAGATGGGAGATGGATAGGAGAGGGATGGGAGACTGAGTAAGACAGATGGGAGATGGATATGAGAGGGATGGGAGACTGAGTAAGACAGATGGGGGATGGATAGGAGAGGGATGGGAGACTGAGTAAGACAGACGGGAGATGGATAGGAGAGGGATGGGAGACTGAGTAAGACAGATGGGAGATGGATGGGAGCCTGATGGAGACTGAGTAAGACGGATGGGAGATGGATAGGAGAGGGATGGGAGACTGAGTGAGACAGATGGGAGATGGATAGGAGAGGGATGGGAGACTGAGTGAGACTGAGTAAGACGGATGGGAGATGGATAGGAGAGGGATGGGAGACTCAGGGAGACTGAGTAAGACGGATGGGAGATGGATAGGAAAGGGATGGGAGACTGAGGGAGACTGAGTAAGACGGATGGGAGATGGATAGGAGAGGGATGGGAGACTGAGTAAGACAGATGGGAGATGGATAGGAGAGGGATGGGAGACTGAGTAAGACAGATGGGAGATGGATATGAGAGGGATGGGAGACTGAGTAAGACAGATGGGGGATGGATAGGAGAGGGATGGGAGACTGAGTAAGACAGACGGGAGATGGATAGGAGAGGGATGGGAGACTGAGTAAGACAGATGGGAGATGGATGGGAGCCTGATGGAGACTGAGTAAGACGGATGGGAGATGGATAGGAGAGGGTGGGAGACTGAGGGAGACTGAGTAAGACGGATGGGAGATGGATAGGAGAGGGATGGGAGACTCAGGAGACTGAGTAAGACGGATGGGAGATGGATAGGAAAGGGATGGGAGACTGAGGAGACTGAGTAAGACGGATGGGAGATGGATAGGAGAGGGATGGGAGACTGAGTAAGACAGATGGGAGATGGATAGGAGAGGGATGGGAGACTGAGTAAGACAGACAGGAGATGGATAGGAGAGGGATGGGAGACTGAGTAAGACAGATGGGAGATGGATAGGAGAGGGATGGGAGACTGAGTAAGACAGATGGGAGATGGATAGGAGAGGGATGGGAGACTGAGTAAGACAGACGGGAGATGGATAGGAGAGGGATGGGAGACTGAGTAAGACAGATGGGAGATGGATAGGAGAGGATGGGAGACTGAGTAAGACAGATGGGAGATGGATAGGAGAGGGATGGGAGACTGAGTAAGACAGACGGGAGATGGATAGGAGAGGGATGGGAGACTGAGTAAGACAGATGGGAGATGGATAGGAGAGGGATGGGAGACTGAGTAAGACAGATGGGAGATGGATAGGAGAGGGATGGGAGACTGAGTAAGACAGACGGGAGATGGATAGGAGAGGGATGGGAGACTGAGTAAGACAGATGGGAGATGGATATGAGAGGGATGGGAGACTGAGTAAGACAGATGGGGGATGGATAGGAGAGGGATGGGAGACTGAGTAAGACAGACGGGAGATGGATAGGAGAGGGATGGGAGACTGAGTAAGACAGATGGGAGATGGATGGGAGCCTGATGGAGACTGAGTAAGACGGATGGGAGATGGATAGGAGAGGGATGGGAGACTGAGGGAGACTGAGTAAGACGGATGGGAGATGGATAGGAGAGGGATGGGAGACTCAGGGAGACTGAGTAAGACGGATGGGAGATGGATAGGAAAGGGATGGGAGACTGAGGGAGACTGAGTAAGACGGATGGGAGATGGATAGGAGAGGGATGGGAGACTGAGTAAGACAGATGGGAGATGGATAGGAGAGGGATGGGAGACTGAGTAAGACAGATGGGAGACGGATGGGAGACTGAGTAAGACAGATGGGAGATGGATAGGAGAGGGATGGGAGACTGAGTAAGACAGATGGGAGATGGATAGGAGAAGGATGGGAGACTGAGTAAGACAGATGGGAGATGGATAGGAGAGGGATGGGAGACTGAGTAAGACAGACGGGAGATGGATAGGAGAGGGATGGGAGACTGAGTAAGACAGATGGGAGATGGATAGGAGAGGGATGGGAGACTGAGTAAGACAGATGGGAGATGGATAGGAGAGGGATGGGAGACTGAGTAAGACAGACGGGAAATGGATAGGAGAGGGATGGGAGACTGAGTAAGACAGATGGGAGATGGATAGGAGAGGGATGGGAGACTGAGTAAGACAGATGGGAGATGGATAGGAGAGGGATGGGAGACTGAGTAAGACAGATGGGCGATGGATAGGAGAGGGATGGGAGACTGAGTAAGACAGACGGGAGATGGATAGGAGAGGGATGGGAGACTGAGTAAGACAGATGGGAGATGGATAGGAGAGGGATGGGAGACTGAGTAAGACAGATGGGAGATGGATAGGAGAGGGATGGGAGACTGAGTAAGACAGATGGGAGATGGATATGAGAGGGATGGGAGACTGAGTAAGACAGATGGGGGATGGATAGGAGAGGGATGGGAGACTGAGTAAGACAGACGGGAGATGGATAGGAGAGGGATGGGAGACTGAGTAAGACAGATGGGAGATGGATGGGAGCCTGATGGAGACTGAGTAAGACGGATGGGAGATGGATAGGAGAGGGATGGGAGACTGAGGGAGACTGAGTAAGACGGATGGGAGATGGATAGGAGAGGGATGGGAGACTCAGGGAGACTGAGTAAGACGGATGGGAGATGGATAGGAAAGGGATGGGAGACTGAGGGAGACTGAGTAAGACGGATGGGAGATGGATAGGAGAGGGATGGGAGACTGAGTAAGACAGATGGGAGATGGATAGGAGAGGGATGGGAGACTGAGTAAGACAGATGGGAGAGACGGATGGGAGACTGAGTAAGACAGATGGGAGATGGATAGGA
Source organism: Oncorhynchus nerka (assembly GCF_034236695.1). Taxonomy (NCBI): domain Eukaryota; kingdom Metazoa; phylum Chordata; class Actinopteri; order Salmoniformes; family Salmonidae; genus Oncorhynchus; species Oncorhynchus nerka. The sequence goes on from NC_088418.1 coordinate 13,180,969, forward strand.
GAGGGATGGGAGACTGAGTAAGACAGATGGGAGATGGATAGGAGAGGGATGGGAGACTGAGTAAGACAGACGGGAGATGGATAGGAGAGGGATGGGAGACTGAGTAAGACAGATGGGAGATGGATAGGAGAGGGATGGGAGACTGAGTAAGACAGATGGGAGATGGATAGGAGAGGGATGGGAGACTGAGTAAGACAGATGGGCGATGGATAGGAGAGGGATGGGAGACTGAGTAAGACAGACGGAGATGGATAGGAGAGGGATGGGAGACTGAGTAAGACAGATGGGAGATGGATAGGAGAGGGATGGGAGACTGAGTAAGACAGATGGGAGATGGATAGGAGAGGGATGGGAGACTGAGTAAGACAGATGGGAGATGGATATGAGAGGGATGGGAGACTGAGTAAGACAGATGGGGGATGGATAGGAGAGGGATGGGAGACTGAGTAAGACAGACGGGAGATGGATAGGAGAGGATGGGAGACTGAGTAAGACAGATGGGAGATGGATGGGAGCCTGATGGAGACTGAGTAAGACGGATGGGAGATGGATAGGAGAGGGATGGGAGACTGAGGGAGACTGAGTAAGACGGATGGGAGATGGATAGGAGAGGGATGGGAGACTCAGGGAGACTGAGTAAGACGGATGGGAGATGGATAGGAAAGGGATGGGAGACTGAGGGAGACTGAGTAAGACGGATGGGAGATGGATAGGAGAGGGATGGGAGACTGAGTAAGACAGATGGGAGATGGATAGGAGAGGGATGGGAGACTGAGTAAGACAGATGGGAGACGGATGGGAGACTGAGTAAGACAGATGGGAGATGGATAGGAGAGGGATGGGAGACTGAGTAAGCCAGATGGGAGATGAATAGGAGAGGGATGTGAGACTGAGTAAGACAGACGGGAGATGGATAGGAGAGGGATGAGAGACTGAGTAAGACAGATGGGAGATGGATAGGAGAGGGATGGGAGACTGAGTAAGACAGACGGAAATGGATAGGAGAGGGATGGGAGACTGAGTAAGACAGACGGGAGATGGATAGGAGAGGGATGGGAGACTGAGTAAGACAGATGGGAGATGGATAGGAGAGGGATGGGAGACTGAGTAAGACAGATGGGAGATGGATAGGAGAGGGATGGGAGACTGAGGGAGACTGTAAGAGACTGAGGGAGACTGAGAGAGACTGAAGGAGACAGAGAGACTGAGGGAGATGGAGTAAGACGGATCGGAGATGGATAGGAAAGGGATGGGAGACTGAGGGAGACTGAGTAAGACGGATGGGAGATGGATAGGAGAGGGATGGGAGACTGAGTAAGACAGATGGGAGATGGATAGGAGAGGGATGGGAGACTGAGTAAGACAGACGGGAGATGGATAGGAGAGGGATGGGAGACTGAGTAAGACAGATGGGAGATGGATAGGAGAGGGAAGGGAGACTGAGGGAGACTGAGGGAGACGGAGGGAGACTGAAGGAGACTGAAGGAGACAGAGAGACTGAGGGAGATGGAGTAAGACGGATGGGAGATGGATAGGAGAGGGATGGGAGACTGAGGGAGACTGAGGGAGACGGAGGGAGACTGAAGGAGACTGAGGGAGACTGAGGGAGACTGAAGGAGACTGAGGGAGACTGAGGGAGACTGAGGGAGACGGAGGGAGACTGAAGGAGACTGAGGGAGACGGAGGGAGACGGAGGGAGACTGAAGGAGACTGAGGGAGACGGAGGGAGACGGAGGGAGACTGAAGGAGACTGAGGGAGACGGAGGGAGACTGAGGGAGACTGAAGGAGACTGAAGGAGGGAGGTAGATCAAATCTGGAGAGAATAATAAGGTAAAATAAGTGTCACGAAAGCTGCCGAAGTCGATGCCTCTCCTTGTTCGGGCGGTGCTCGGCGATCGACGTCACCGGTCTTCAAGCCATCATTGATCTATGTTTCATTTTCCATTGGTTTTGTCTGGTCCTCTTACACACCTGGTTCCAATCCCATGTATTATATGTTGCGTATTTAACCCTCTGTTTCCCCTCATGTCCTTGTCAGAGATTGTTTGTTGTTATGTTCATGTTTTATGGATTGGTGAGCAACGGGTTCTTGTACCCACATTTATTTTATTATGGACTTTGGTTTTGGAGTTTGTGTTTTCAGTTATTAAAATACTCAATTTTTACCAACTTTGATTCTCCTGCTCTTGACTTCCCTGCCACCTACATACACAAGGTGACAATAAGTATATTCTCTGAGGTTGTTACTGGTCCAGCAGACTGCTCCTACATACACACACACACACACACACACGCACACACACACACACGCGCGCGCGCACACACACAGATCCACCAGACTGTTCTTATTCCCTGAGTAGATTGTGCACTGAGACTAGAGCAGAGCAGACATCACAGTGTGTGCTGGGCCAACACACACAAAAAGGTCCACAGCCGACATCACAGTGTGTGTGAGCCAACACACACACACACACTCACACACACACACACACACACACACACACACACGCGCCAAACCAGCATTCTTTCCCCTTCAGAAGACTCCTGCTCAAAGACCATCTACCTAAACACTGTAGTCTTGCAACACACACACACACACACACACACACACACACACACACACACACACACACACATGCACGCCAAACCAGCATTTTTTCCCCTTCAGAAGACTACTGCTCAAAGACCATCTACCTAAACACTGTAGCCTTGCAACACACACACACACACACACACACACACACACACACACACACACACACACACACACACACACAACAACTGTAACACAAAGAACACAAAGTAGTCTAGGTATGAGCCACATATGTGCCATAATACAAATACACACACCAAGCAGGTTATATCTCTTCTCTCCTCCTCTCTGGTTGTGGAGTAAAGGGTTTGTGCTGCCTATGAATGGATAACAGGCTTCTCTCTCAGGTATAATTTAATAAAGGGCTCCACTGCTGTTACCATTCACAGACACAGAGACACAACACAGAGCTGGCGGTCCATAATCAACCACACAGGTACAGTATGTAACAATTCACCCGGTTCAGCCTTACGGCACCGACTCGGGTCATGAAATATTGTGTGGATGAAAGGTAGGTGGGTAGCGGGTCATGAAATATTGTGTGGATGAAAGGTAGGTGGGTAGCGGGAGTGTTGAATAAAGAAAAAATCAATGCATCAAAAATCACTAAATGTATCATTCTTGTGCAATACCTATCTATAGGCTACATTGTGGTTTACCTTTCATTATCTAGTGGTTAGAGCATTGGACTAGCAACCGGAAGGATGCAAGATCAAACCCCCGAGCTGACAAGGTACAAATCTGTCGTTCTGCCCCTGAACAGGCAGTTAACCCACTGTTCCTAGGCCGTCATTGAAAATAAGAATTTGTTCTTAACTGACTTGCCTAGTTAAATAAAGGTAAGATAAAATAAAATGAATCTGTATCTGATGTTTAGTGCATAGCCTTAGACTCAGCTTCAGGGCCTATCTGGAGGCGCCAAACACACGCCAAATCACACATGCTTTTGGTAACTTTGTCAGAAAAAGTTAACGCCGATTCACAGAAGGAAAAAGGACAATGTCCTAAATTCAATCAATAAGAGATAAGCTGAGAAATGGAGAGATGCAGGATAGACAGCAACCAAGCGAAGAAATCAACAGCTTGTGGACAAGGTGCCCGTCAGAAGTGTGGGCACGGGCCCCGTCAAAGAGGTCAAAGAGGTGGGCATGGGCCCCGTCAATGAGGTCAAAGAGGTGGGCATGGGCCCCGTCAAAGAGGTGGGCATGGGCCCCGTCAAAGAGGTCAAAGAGGTGGGCATGAGCCCCATCAAAGAGGTGGGCATGGGCCCCGTCAAAGAGGTGGGCATGGGCCCCGTCAAAGAGGTGGGCATGGGCCCCATCAAAGAGGTAGGCATGAGCCCCATCAAAGAGGTGGGCATGGGCCCCATCAAAGAGGTGGGCATGGGCCCCATCAAAGAGGTGGGCATGGGCCCCGTCAAAGAGGTGGGCATGGGCCCCGTCAAAGAGGTGGGCATGGGCCGCATCAAAGAGGTGGGCATGGGCCCCATCAAAGAGGTGGGCATGGGCCCCGTCAAAGAGGTGGGCATGGGCCCCGTCAAAGAGGTGGGCATGGGCCCCATCAAAGAGGTAGGCATGAGCCCCATCAAAGAGGTGGGCATGGGCCCCATCAAAGAGGTGGGCATGGGCCCCGTCAAAGAGGTGGGCATGGGCCCCGTCAAAGAGGTGGGCATGGGCCCCGTCAAAGAGGTGGGCATGGGCCGCATCAAAGAGGTGGGCATGGGCCCCATCAAAGAGGTGGGCATGGGCCCCATCAAAGAGGTGGGCATGGGTCCCATCAAAGAGGTGGGCATGGGCCCCATCAAAGAGGTGGGCATGAGCCCCATCAAAGAGGTGGGCATGAGCCCCATCAAAGAGGTGGGCATGGGCCCCATCAAAGAGGTGGGTACGGGCACCGTCAAAGAGGTGGGCATGGGCCCCATCAAACAGGTCAAAGAGGTGGGCATGGGCCCCATCAAACAGGTCAAAGAGGTGCGCATGGGCCCCATCAAACAGGTCAAAGAGGTGGGCATGGGCCCCATCAAAAAGGTGGGAATGGGCACCATCAAAGAGGTGGGCATGGGCCCCATCAAACATGTGAAAGAGCTGGGCATGGGCCCCATCAAACATGTGAAAGAGCTGGGCATGGGCCCCATCAAAGAGGTGGGCACGGTTCCCATCAAACAGGTCAAAGAGGTGGGCACAGGCCCCATCAAACAGGTCAAAGAGGTGGGCATGGGCCCCATCAAAGAGGTGGGCATGGGCCCCGTCAAAGAGGTGGACATGGGCCCCATCAAAGAGGTGGGCATGGGCCCCGTCAAAGAGGTGGGTATGGGCCCCATCAAACAGGTGAAAGAGGTGGGCACAGGCCCCATCAAACAGGTCAAAGAGGTGGGCATGGGCCCCATCAAAGAGGTGGGCACGAGCCCCATCAAAGAGGTCAAAGAGGTCAAAGAGGTGGGCCGGGGACCCGCCAAAGAGGTACACATCAGAGAGAAGGAGGCAGACAGCATGGAAATGTAATGTCTAATGAAGTCCGGGCCATTGTCATTGACCATGTGGTCAACAGAGGCATTACCATGGCAGAGGCTTCCAGATTAGTTCACCCCAATCTGAAAAGATCAACTGTCAATTCAATCAACATTTCACCAAGAAAACAGTATGCTTTACCATCACATTTACAGTAAATGACATATTGTTATGCATGTAATGTCACAAAACAGATGACCGTAGTCTTACAGAATGATCTATTGACAGTGCACTCTGTTCTGCAGGAGTGGACAGTGGTGGAAATGGTGAGGGCCAGGAATGACATACGTCTGTCTGAAATAAATCAGGCCATTGAGGAGAACAATGTCACCTTTGTCAATGTGTCATCCATCAGCTTACCAACAATCGCCTGCCTTTTGAAGAGGCACAAGTTATCTATCTGTCTTTTGAAGGCACCAGGTATTATCTGCCTTTTGAAGAGGCAGCAGGTATCTATCTGCCTTTTGAAGAGGCACCAGGGTATCTATCTGCCTTTTGAAGAGGCAGCAGGTATCTATCTGCCTTTTGAGAGAAATAACTGCGGGCTGAGTATCTTCAGGTACACCAGGTATATATCTGCCTTTAGAAGAGGCACCAGGTATCTATCTGCATTTTGAAGAGGCACCAGGTATCTATCTGCCTTTTGAAGAGACACCAGGTATCTAGCTGACTTCTGAAGAGGCACCAGGTATCTATCTGCCTTTTGAAGAGGCACCAGGTATCTAGCTGCCTTTTGAAGAGGCACCAGGTATCTATCTGCCTTTTGAGAGAAATAACTGCGGGCTGAGTATGTTCAAGGTACACCAGGTATCTATCTGCCTTTTGAGATAAATAACTGCGGGCTGAGTATGTTCAGGTACAACACTATATACTGTATTACTGATACTATTAATACACATGCTACTTCAGAATATCATGCTGGAACTATACTATAAAAATAACTAACCACACAATATATGTTTAGAGGTTTCTTGATGCTGCTGTGAACCATAATATCTTTGTTGATGAAGCAGGCTTCAACCTGGCCAAAACTCGACGCTGTGGGAGGAACATCATCGGCCAACGGGCGACCGTCCAAGTGCCTGGACAACGCGGGGGGAAACATCTTGTGTGCCGCTATCTTGGAAGACAGTGTGGGAGGACGTAAGCCATTATTTGGATCCTACGACACTGCACACCTCATTGAGCTTCTCAGTGAAATTGAGCTTCTCAGTGAAATTGAGCTTCTCAGTGAAATTGAGCTTCTCAGTGAAATTGAGCAGGCCTGCAAATGTCAAGAGGTCACCTACAATGTTCGGTTTCACCATGTAGAGGTGGTTCAGGCAAAACATGCTAAACGTTATGTTTAATTTCCATTTGTTTAATATGTTTCATTTAATTTCTTACATTTGAATTCAGACAGCACACGTCATTGATCAGACCTTTGATGACACATTGGATAGATATAGCGGAAATGATAGATTTTCTGTCAATTTTGTTGGGTAATGTAAGTGTGTTGCCTAATGTGAAAACTGTGTAATCTACTGTAATTTACAGTACTGTAGTATATTGCTGTCAGCACTTCTAAGGGAGATTTGATCTTGTATTATTTAGCTATTAGATTAACTAGAAGTTAAAACGACTAAATTGAAAAGATATCATTAAGTTGTGTTCTGATAATACATTTTAAAAATCTCATTACATTTCACAGTAAACGTATATTTTGAATCAATGGTTGTGTGGTGAGAGACGTTTACAATCCAAATGAATGCACAATGAGAGTTCTTGAATGAAAGACTGGTTGCGTTACAAGTGTGAGCAGTTTGGAGTGTTGTACTAAGAGTTGTGAAAATGTACCAAAGTTATGTTGTTTTTTTTAACTGCGAAAAAGGACTGTCAACAAAAAATGGATTCCGCCATCTCTGACTGTACAGCGCATCTTCTATATTTGCAGGTTAGGGTCGGATGTAGGCCTCAGATTGTCACTTTATCACCTGTAGTCCTGTGATTGCAGATGGGTTATAAGCAATTGCGTGTGGGTTAACAAACAGCTGACCCACACATCACTAGTGTGTGTGTGTGTGTGTGTGTGTGTGTGTGTGTGTGTGTGTGCGTGCGTGCGTGCGTGCGTGCGTGGTGTGTGGTGTGTGATGCGTGTGTGCGTGTGTGCGTGTGTGCGTGCGTGGTGTGTGGTGTGTGTGCGTGGTGTGTGGTGTGTGGTGTGTGTGCGTGTGTGCGTGTGTGCGTGCGTGCGTGCGTGTGTGGTGTGTGTGTGCGTGTGTGCGTGCGTGCGTGCGTGCGTGTGTGGTGTGTGGTGTGTGTGCGTGCGTGCGTGTGTGGACAGCCATTAATATTCACCGCCCACTGTAATTATGATTAATAAATCAATTCTAATCAAGAAAATAGCCACAATGAAAAAATTAAATAAAGCAGCTGCAACAAAATACGAAAAGAGAAATGAAAAGATATAGGGCTGCAACCCTTGAGACACAGCAAATCATTTACGGCCTCCATTCAATACAACACCGTATTGTTCATATTGAAGACAAATATTCATACTCAAGTCATTCCTGACCTCAATTTCGTGAGGTCACCAGATATCCAGCAGGACAAATCTATAGGTGCGAGCCATGAATTGACCTCTGAACTAAGGCCTGACGTCCGTTGAACTCTCAGATATAGGATCAGCTTAGCCAACTAATCGTTGAAACAAAACAAAAAAAAGCTTCTAGTGGCAAATTTATCCAAATCCTTTGGCAGCAATGACATCAACAGACCCAGAGATATGAGCTATAATTTCCACACCAAGGTCTCCATAAACCCCTGCATATTCTCTGAATCCCAGATCAACCTCGAGGCTTAACCCCAAGGTACTTCTGTCCATCTGAAAGGATTGAATTGATGCATAAGTAGAACCAGGTGTGTCTTACCTTCACAGGTGTGAGTGGGCATGTGGATATGTAAGAGATGCACGTACCAGCGATCCAAGCTGCCCGCACTTGAGTGAAATAATAGCTATTATTTCTGAGTAAAAGGATATGGGTTGCAGACCATCTTCAGACACCAGCTCCTCGGAGGGGTGGTTTGTTTCAGGTAGAAGAACACTATGGGAGCCAAGGTGGGGTGTGGCAGCTTATCATCCCCGCCTGCTGAGGTCTCCTGCCCAGCCGCAAAGGCTCCATCAGGTCCTGCTGACACAGGCTCCATCTCGCTGCATTCCACACCTCCTCCTCCCCCAGGCCCAGACAGGTCGTTGAGCCGTATGAAAGTTCTGGGGACAGGGGAGAGCCCCTCTGTGTCCCTGGCGCCGGGGTCCCCTGAGAGATTTCCCCCATCCTCGGCCATCATTCACCCCCTGATATGGAGGAATGGAGGATAAATAAACATATGCTTGTATAAGCATGACCTGCATAAAAACGCTTAAACATTTGGCCATAACATCTTCTATAGACGCTCATCATAATGACTTGTATATGTACATAAACTATATACATAAATGTCCATATATTTGGACAAACCGGGAAAACATTCATGTCTAAAGATAATTCAGGAATGAAAGCAGGATTACGCACAACAAAACGAATTGCCTACATATTTAAGCATCATTAAAGTGCGTGCAGGGCGATTCTACTTAGGAGGGCTAGTGTTATTGTTGATGGATAAAATAATACTTAGATTCTACTTAGGAGGGCTAGTGTTATTGTTGACGGATAAAATAATATTCGTTACGTAATTGGGAAGTTTCAAATAGATACAATTATATTTTAGGGAGAAACGAAAAAATGTATTGTTACGATTGTATAACATTCTTTACAAGGGTTTCTGGTCTCCAAGACATATGCTTACAATTACATCCAAATATTGGACCAAAATACAGTGGCGAGCAACGAGATTCGTTATTAGATTTCCCCCAAATATGCATTCAGCTCCCAATGCGTTTATCCCAACGGAGAAGTCCGTTTTAATCGTAAGTTATTTTGACACTGTTCTCCTGTATTTGTGTGACTAAAGGTCAAGACTAGTATCTAATTCTATGGCACCTAAATGTGTCACTAAATTTGGCAACATAGGGATTCAATTTAGCAGCGGTGCGTATACGTTTTGGATAGAGGGATTCCCGTCCCCATGCATTCTCTCTCCCAAACTGTCTCGCCACACTGCATCATTTAGAAACAAAACAAATAGGAATATTCTTGTTTTCCAAACTTCAGCCATGCGTTTTAGCAGACATCAATGGAATTATGTAAACCAGCCATAGCCTATAACAAAATCGATAACAGAACCAGGCGTTTTTTGCCATCGTTGATTTATTACCTGTAATAGACTCAGTAGACGTTGCCAAAGCGTACTCAGTCATCGCATGATCGATTCTCGTGACAAAAGTGCAGCCCGGATCGCACGTGTAGGGAAGAAGGGGAGAGAAGAGCGAGGAGGAGATGATAAGTGGAGGGGCTCTGGTCGGTAAGTGCGTCTCGCGGGCTGTAAAGGTTCCAAGTGGCCGTTACAGCGGGTTTATGGGTATCAAGAGCCATACATAGTATTCTAGTCTCAAGCCACCTCGGAACTCCACGGACGCTAGAACCTTTCTCTTTTCAATAATTATGTCCAAATCCCGGTCAGTTTCCAGACAAAAATCCTAGGCTGGTGTTTATAGCCGAATCCCCACCGTTGGCTCTTTATTCCGTACCTCTCCCCTCATTTCCCACTTCACACAAAACAATTCAAATAAAATAAACTATCAACAGACAATTATTCCCCCATTCGTTTCTTTCCTTGTTTTTAGTTTCCAAAGATGTTCCCGCCTCTATGTACCACCGCCTAAATGTGTTTCATAATGTAAATACAGTACTCAATATTTCCGCTCTAATAACACATCCATTAAGCATCCTTTGCGTTCACGCGAGGTCAGGGTGCAACGCGTGTGAAAAGGTGTTGCAGCCTTTGATGTGTCTATGTAAGGTTCCGTCCCATTATTGCCGACAGCGTCACACAAGTATGTGCCTCTGTCTCTCTTTCTCCAGACTCTTTTTGGTCGGAGAGGATACCCTCGCCAAGAATCCGCTTCTCAGAACGCAAGCACAGCTGGAATAGGATTTAACTTCTCCTCCTGCCTCGCTGACCGCCCATCCACCAACCAAAAACGGACGATATCCAATTATACTATTCTATTGGCAGATAAATGTGTCCTTCTCAAGTTTATCAGGAGGGATGGGGAACAGCTGGAATCTAATTGTCAACTATTGGCCAATGAGAAACAAGGAAATCTTGGTATCTGACTAAGGTAGCAGTATCTAACCAAAGCTACTTGATGATTGGGCAAAACGTATATTATGGGAAGTTTAAGAAATAAATGAGTTGCCATATGTTATATAAAAGATGCCTTCATTAACACCACACAAACATGTGTCATACAATATGTATATCCCTATAGTCTATTAGTCATTATAAACTGGGTGGTTCGAGCCCTGAATGCTGATACCATGTACCACCGGTATGACAAAACATGTATTTTTACTGCTCTAATTACATTGGTAACCAGATTATAATAGCAATAAGGCATTAACAACGAATGGTTCATGTAAGGGTTAATGTTTGGGATAGACTTAAAACCGAAAAAAAAGTCTAATTTTGGAGAATTGAAGGTTAAGTTTAGGCATTAACTCTGAATGGTTAAGGTTAGGGTTAGGGTTAAGGTTAGGGTTACGATTTGGGATAGGCTTCATATCTTTTCTCAGAAACAGCGTTCTATTGCTGAATTCAAACATGCAAGCTTTTGCACCAGATGCTTACACCCATCCACCATCCCCAAGGCCCTAGCTAAAGTGAAACTTACATGAAACGTGTAAGATACTCACTGTTGCCCCTAGTGACCTGTTTCCACATCATCACATGATGTCCTCAGACATTGATGGATGGACTAACACAGACCTGGCTGGTGTTCCAAGTGTGTTCTTGTAAAATGTGCCCTTCCCATTCGTCAAAAAGCGGGCGCACATTTCCATAACTCGTGATGTAGGCCTATTGATTATTTTCTTCCAATGTATATGATAACGTCATGACTCCATAACCTTTATATAAGTCATGTAATTTATAAAATAGAGATTTTCAGGAGAAATCTTCCATATCAGAAGCAGCCAACTGAGTAGCTCAGGCCAGAATTGGGCCCCTGGGTGGTTTTATTTGCCCGCCCCCCATCTTTGGACACACCTACTCATTCAAGGGTTTTTCTTTATTTGTACTATTTTCTACATTGTAGAATAATAGTGAAGACATCAAAACTATGAAATAATTTATATGGAATCACGTAGGAACCCTTTGCCTTGATGACAGCTTTGCACACTCTAGGCATTCTCTCAACCAGCTTCATGAGGAATGCTTTTCCAACAGTCTTGAAGGAGTTCCCACATATGCTGAGCACTTGTTGGCTGCTTTTCCTTCACTCTGCGGTTCAACTCATCCCATACCATCTCAATTGGGTTGAGGTCGTGTGATTGTGGAGGCCAGGTCATCTGATGCAGCCCTCCATCATTATCCTTCATGGTCATATAGCCCTTACAACAGCCTGGAGGTGTTTTTGGGGTCATTGTCCTGTTGAAAATCAAATGATGGTCCCACTAAGCACAAACCGGATGGCATGGCATATCGCTGCAGAATGCTGTGGTTGCCATCCTGGTTAAGTGTGCCTTGAATTGTAAAAAAAAATCACTGACAGTATCACAAGCAAAGTACCCCCACAGAATCACACCTCCTCCTCAATGCTTTACGGTGGGTACCATCACATGCGGAGAGCATCCGTTCACCTACTCTGTGTCTCAGAAAGTGTCTAGAACCAAAAATCTCAAATTTGGACTCATCAGACCAAAGGACAGATTTCCACTGGTCTAATGTCCATTGCTCGTGTTTCTTGGCCAAATCAGTCTCTTCTTCTTATTGGTGTCCTTTAATAGTGGTTTCTTTGCAGCAATTTGACCATGAAGGCCTGATTCATGCAGCCTCCGGAGGCTCTGCAATTGCGTCACACCCTCTATATGGAGGGTTTCCGGAGCATACTGTATGTCAGAGCATATATTGGCTTTTAGTAGGTGGTAGGTGGAAGAGTCACTGATCAGTATATCTCGCTCTAGATGCTAGATGAAGCAGAGGACTATTCTGGAATGCTGTAGATGGAAAGCGTGTCCAGCGAGGGTGGCCGCTAGGGGAAGATAGATCTCTCTCTCTCTCTCTCTCTCTCTCTGTCTATCTCTCTCTCTCTCTGTCTCTCTCTGTCTCTGTCTCTCTCTCTCTCTCTCTCTCTGTCTCTCTCTGTCTCTGTCTCTCTCTCTCTCTCTCTCTGTCTCTCTCTCTCTCTCTCTCTCTCTCTCTCTGTCTCTCTCTCTCTCTCTCTCTCTCTCTCTCTCTCTCTCTCTCTCTCTCTGTCTCTCTCCCTCTGTCTCTGTCTCTCTCTCTCTCTCTGTCTCTCTCTCTCTCTGTCTCTCTCTCTCTCTCTCTGTCTCTCTGTCTCTCTCTCTCTCCTCTCTCTCCTCTCTCTGTGTGAAGGACATACAGTTGGTTTAGGAAGCAACACAGCCCTAGGCGTAGAGCCAGTGTGTTTTCTTATGGGATCTAGATGCCTGTTGTTTCACTGTCTGCTCGGCTGACAGAATGAGATACCCCGACCTCTCATGGAATGAAAAGGAAGGGTGTTTTCATAATGCGCATTGAAAGCGTCTCAGAGTTGAACAGGCAAAACTAGGGCACTGAATGTGCATTCTCTCTGAGTGTAATGTATGATCATTACAGAATGGATTTCTATCCTTGCTGAGAAACCACATCGATTGAAAGAGCAGTAATCGTTGGTGAATGTGGTTGATACCGTATAAACAGTATGCACTGGCCAGTTAGTCCCCACCACACTGCCATCTGTGGCAAAATTTTATGAAGTACTTCTGGTTAACTAGGTTAAAGCCACATTCCAGAGTCTGTGTTTCAGATCAGCTGCGTTACTTGATTTGCAACAAAAACAAGACACACACATGTAAACTGCTGTAGTGCAGTGGTCATTATGAGCTGCAGCAATGGGGATCAGTTTTCAGTGTCTTTGTTAGCACCGAGTAACGCAGATATAGAAGTTTTCAGGACCTTCTCAAGCGTCCGAAATCAAAGTCTATTTCTAGAGATTAGGCTGCACAAACACACACACGCACACGCACACACACACGTTCACACGCTCACAAACCAACACACTAACACACCAACACCCTAACAAACTCACACGATCGCACACACACACACACACACACACACACACACACACACACACACACACACACACACACACACACACACACACACACACACCTACTCACACATTCACACACTCACACCCTCACACACTTACACACTCAGACTCTCTCACACACATACACGCACACACACACCCACACACACGCATACACAAACACTCACACACACATTCACAAAATGACACACTAACACACTCACACTCTAACACATTCACACCCTCACACACTCACACACTCTTACACTCACACCCTCACACCCTCACACAATGACACACTCTTCCACTCACACCCTCACACAATGACACACTCACACAATGACACACTCACACCCTCAAACACTTACACCCTCACACACTAACACACTCACACACTGACAAACTAACACACTCACACCCTAATACACTCACACACTGAAACACACACACTCACACACACACACACATACGCACACACACACCACACATACGCACACACACACACTAACACACTCACACAATGACACACTCACACACACACACACACACACACTCACACACTAAAACACTCACACACACACACACACACACACACACACACACACACACACTAAAACACTCACACACTCACACACACACTCACACCTCTTCTCTCTTCCCACCCTGCCTTGCGTAACACTTTATTTTTATTATTGTGTACAGTAATTTATCCAAGAGTAGGGAATAAATCAACATCTACAGCCCATCGCCATTTAATCGCACCATTACCAGCTGTTAGTTATCCAATAGCCTATCCATCATTTGAGTATTATAGCTAACTCTTTTTACAGATAGAGGCCATGTCACGCCCTGACCTTAGAGAGCCTTTTTATGTCTCTATTTGGTTTGGTCAGGGTGTGATTTGGGGTGGGCATTCTATGTTTTTGTTTTCTATGATTTTGTATTTCTATGTTTTGGCCGGGTATAGTTCTCAATCAGGGACAGCTGTCTATCGTTGTCTCTGATTGGGAACCATACTTAGGTAGCCCTTTCCCTCCTTTCAGTGTGGGAAGTTAACTTTGTTTGTGGCACTTAGCCCTTAAGCTTCACGGTTGTTTTGTATTGTTTATTGTTTTTGTCGGCGTCATCCTAATAAAAAGGAATATGTACGCTCACAACGCTGTGCTTTGGTCTACCTCATTCAACGTCCGTGACAGGCCAGTATACTATGGGCCGTCTTAAAGTCAAACTATGTTGTAACACCACATCTGATTGGTCATATCAAGGTCTTAAAGTCAAACTATGTTGTAACACCACATCTGATTGGTCATGTCAAGGTCTTAAAGTCAAACTATGTTGTAACACCACATCTGATTTGTCATGTCAAGGTCTTAAAGTCAAACTATGTTGTAACAACACATCTGATTGGTCATGTCAAGGTCTTAAAGTCAAACTATGTTGTAACACCACATCTGATTGGTCATGTCAAGGTCTTAAAGTCAAACTATGTTGTAACACCACATCTGATTGGTCATGTCAAGGTCTTAAAGTCAAACTATGTTGTAACACCACATCTGATTGGTCATATCAAGGTCTTAATGTTTTATGTTTGAATCAGGTGAAATGGAGGATTATTTTTACGTGTCTATTTTCAAAGGATAAAGAACATGAACAACTTCATAGTTTACTATAACAATATGAAAGAAAATTAAACGTATTCTGCAAAAACCAATATCACTCCAAGCATTGATTATGCAAGAATGGGCTGCCATCAGTCAGGATGTGGCCCAGAAGTTAATTGACAACATGCCAGGGCGGATTGCAAAAAGAAGGGTCAACATTGCAAATATTGACTCTTTGCATCAACTTCATGTAATTGTCAAAAGCCTTTGACACTTATGAAATGCTTGTAATTATACTTTTTTTTTATCGTACTCCATAGTAACATCTTACAAAAATACCTAAAGACACTGAAACAGCAAACTTTGTGGAAATTAATATTTGTGTCATTCTCAAAACTTTTGGCCACGACTGTACATATTGTAAATAAATACAAGCAAATTTGCAAAGAGTATTATTACAGTGGCTTGCGAAAGCATTCACCCCCCCTTGGCATTTTTCCTATTTTGTTGCCTTACAACCTGCAATTAAAATACATTTTGGAGGGATTTGTATCATTTGATTTACACAACATGCCTACCACTTTGAAGATCAAAAAAATCAAATAAAAAGTGAAACAAACAAGAAATAAGAGAAAAAAACCTGACCTTGATCTGATCACTGAAAATGGGAAAATATATCGAGTACTTTATAGAGCCCCCTTCTGCAGCAATTACAGCTGCAAGTCTCGTTGGGTTATGTCTCTATAAGTTTGGCACATCTAGACCTGGGATTCTTGCCCATTCTTCAAGGCAAAACTGCTCCAGATCCTTCAAGTTGGATGGGTTCCACTGGTATACAGCAAACTTTCAGTCGTATAACAGATTCTCTATTGGATAGAGGTCTAGGCTTTGACTAGGCCAGTCCAAGACATTTAAATGTTAAACCACTTGAGAGTTGCTTTAGCAGTATGATAAACGTGTTGGTTTATTTTTTTCTTTAAGCAATGGCTTTTTTCTGGCCACACTTCCATAAATGCCAGTTCCATAGAGTGTATGGCTTAAAGTGGTCCTATGGACGGATACTCCAATCTCCGCTGTGGGGTTTTGCAGCTTCTACAGGGTTATCTTTGGTCGCTTTGTTGCCTCTCTGATTAATGCCCTCCTTTCCGGATCTGTGAGTTTTGGTGGGAGGCCCTCTCTTGGCAGGTTTATTGTGGTGCCATATTCTTTCCATTTCTTAATAATGGATTTAATGGTGCTCCGTGGGATGTTCAAAGTTTCAGATCGTTTTTACAACTCAACCTTGATCTGTACATCTCCAAAACTTTGTCCCTGACCTGTTTGGCGAGCTCCTTGGTCATCGTGGTGCCACTTGCTTGGTGGTGCCCCTAGCTTAGTGGTGATGCAGACTGTGGAGCCTTTCAGAACAGGTGTATATATACTGAGATCATGTGACACTTAAATAAAGTCCACCTGTGTGAAATCTAACTAATTATGTGACTTCTGAAGGTAATTGGTTGCACCAGATCTTATTTAGGGGCATCATAGCAAAGAGGGTGAATATATCTTTGATTTGATTTGATTTGATGTATATGCACTTTTCAGTTTTTACATTTAAATTTTTGGGGAAACAAGATTTTTTTTACTTTTACTTCACCAATTTGGACTATTTTGTGTATATTCATGACATGAAATCCAAATAAAAATCAATTTAAATTACAGGTTGTAATGCAACACAATAGGAAAAACACCAAAGGGGATGAATACTGCCCTACCAAGCAAAAAGGCAGGCACTGCTCATAGCGTAGAACTGGCAAGTATTAATTTTATTTACTTTTGTTTCACAGTAACTTTATACAGTTACTGCTAACATGACCCCCATTGTCTTCAAAACACAATACAATAGAGGCAGGATACTTGTCCATACTATTAAGCATGTATTTAATGTAGAAAATGTTAAAAATGTTCGACCAAATGATCAGGTACTGTCTTTTTGCTTGGTAGGGAAGAATACTTTAGCAAGGCACTGTATATTATTGATCGATTGACTATTTAAATCACCCAGCAGTGCTATCTGCAGAGGGGGACACAACTTAGCAGGGGGTCTGGGGTCCTTCCCATTTTTCCCATCTAAAGCACATTTCCTGCATTTCTGCACAATCTAATTTGTCCCATGGCCCTTCTAGACAACTCTATTTAGAACAGAAGAAAATGCCCACAGTCCTCAAGCTAGGTAAGAGATCATTATTAAATATGTTTAAGTGATTGATAAGACTGAACTAGATCCATGATAATTCAATAATCAATATTGTGTTTCAACTTTAACCAATAGCCTAACAAATTAACAATTCTTACAAATGAA
Organism: Oncorhynchus nerka; assembly: GCF_034236695.1. Lineage (NCBI taxonomy): Eukaryota > Metazoa > Chordata > Actinopteri > Salmoniformes > Salmonidae > Oncorhynchus > Oncorhynchus nerka. Next base: position 13,198,248 of record NC_088418.1, read on the forward strand.
GTACAAAGACCACTTCTTCTTGTCTTCAAGACATCCTCTATATCAAATTTCAGCCAGACCGCCCAGCCAACCCAAGCTGCCTACATGCCCGACCCCCACCAGTCTAGTCAATAACTCAACTCTCTCCCCAACACAACTTCCTTCCTATCTTATTTTTTATGTCTCAATGGAAAGGTTTGGAAAACAAAAGTTGAATGAAAACACACATACACTTACACATTAACACACATTCATATCATAGGCCTAATAGTACTGTAAAGCTCTTTGTACTTGCACACAATATTGCTGGGTCACCCCATCCTGCCCCTAGGGGTCCACGGGCCTGTAGCACCCCAACCCAACACACCCCACTCAGCTTTAGTATCTTAGTGAAACATTCATTATTGGTTTCAGTTGTGTTAGGCCAAGGCCAGAGTAAAGAAAAGTACAGCAGAACCCCAGGACCAGGACTGAGCACCCCAGCAGCTAGGGATTGCCTAAATCTCCCCTAATGAGGTCATGTTTTCAATACTGACTCCTTGACATTTCTTCAATACATTGTGGGAGGATAACCAACTATCCATTTTATAGCCACTATAAATGCAAGGTTACACAGTTTGATTTGATAACAGTCTCCAGTTTCAACATTTCCAAGCAAACAGATTGAAGGGAGTATCTGTACACATGTTGAGATATAAGGACACACTCTATGCCAGAATTCAGCCAGACCACAACATACTATATCCCCTTTTGTGCTCCAGCATAATAATGACATTTCTTAGTACATGATATTCAGTTTCTCTGGCATATAGTACATTCTATCAGGTGCACAACTTTCACTGGGGACGGGGGGGACATGTCCCCTCCACATTCTGATATTAAATGTTTGTCCCATACCAGTTTTAAAGTGCAAGTCTCTCCATCTCGGCTCTCTTCAAACCACATCTTGGCTGATATATTGGCTGATATATGGCCATGTAAGGGCCATGTGAGAATCTCTGGTAGTTAAACCTTTAACCTATATCTTAAGTTATTTTTGAGCATTTGATTTTGATATTGATATTGATAGGGTGCAAAATTGCTGGGACCATGGCTGGCTAGTGAGCTCCGTCACATATACCAAGTATACCATTGTGGGACTTGGGTTTGGGACCAGTTCTTGCGGTAGCAGGTGGGAGTCTGACAGAAAGCCAGCAGGTGCGGGCGGGAGTGGGATGAAGAAATCGGTCCCAAGCAGACCTCTACTGTGCACCATGACAGTGAAGCCTGTAACATTATAGCTGTTATTTACCGTGTCAGAAAGGAAAACTGACAGATCAATAACGTTACATTGACATACTGACTAATACAACTCACATTGCCCGGAACAAAAGGTCAGAATATCAATGTTCAATCATTTGGCCGATGGTTTCATCATTTGATTCAGGTCTAGTTGGATTGAGGCAAAAAGAATAGCTAATATTAGCCAACTTCTGGCCAGCTCTCTGTCTAACTGTCTAATGGTAAATCAACTGGTGAAAGCATGACAAAACAAAGGATACAAACTTGTCAATCAATCCATCAAATGTAATTATAAAGCCATTCTAACATCAGCTGATGTCACAAGTGCTGTACAGAAACCCAGCCTAAAACCCCAAACAGCAAGCAATGCAGGAGTAGAAGCACGGTGGCTAGGAAAAACTCCCTAGAAAGGTAAGAAACTAGGAAGAAACCTAGAGAGGAACCAGGCTATGAGGGGTGGCCAGTCCTCTTCTGGCTGTGCCGGGTGGAGATTATAACAGAACATGGCCAAGATGTTCAAAGTTTCATAGATGACCAGCAGGGTCAACTAATAATAATCATAGTTGTAGAGGGTGCAACAGGTCAGCATCTCAGGAGTAAATGTCAGTTGGCTTTCATAGCCGATCATTAAGAGTATCTCTACCACTCCTGCTGTCTAGAGAGTTGAAAACAGCAGGTCTGGGACAGGTAGCACATCCGGTGAACAGGTCAGGGTTCCATAGCCGCAGGTAGAACAGTTGAAACTGGAGCAGCAGCACGACCAGGTGAACTGGGGACAGCAAGGAGTCATCAGGCCAGGTAGTCCTGAGGCATGGTCCTAGGGCTCAGGTCCTCCAAGAGAGAGAAAGAAAGAAAGAAAGAAAGAAAGAGAGAGAGAGAAAGAGAGAATTAGAGAGAGCATACTTAAATTCACACAGGACACCGGATAAGACAAGAGAAATACTCCAGATATAGCAGACTGACCCTAGCCCCCCGACACATAAATACTGGAAGCCAAACAGGTAAAATATAACCCCACCCTCTTTACCAAAGCACAGCCGTCACACCACTAGAGGGATATCTCCAACCACAAATGTACCATCCTGAGACAAGGCCAAGTATAACCCACAAAGATCTCCCACACGGCATAACCCAAGGGGGGGCTCCAACCCGGACAGGAAGATCACGTCATTGACTCAACCGACGCACCCCTCCTAGGGATGGCATGGAAGAGCAGCAGTAAGACAGTAAGCCAGTGATTCAGCCCATGTAATAGGGTTTGAGGCAGAGAATCGCAGTGGAGAGAGGGGAACCGGCCAGGCAGAGACAGCAAGGGCGGTTCGTTGCTCCAGTGCCTTAGACCACTGCACCACTCGAGAGGCTCTGGGGAGCATTATTTTTATATGTCTATTTTCAAAGGATAAAGCTAAGAACATCAACAACTTCATAATTTAGAACACTATAACTATATGGAAGAAAATTAAACGTATTCTGCAAGAACCAATATCACTCCCTAAAAACACAACCCACATTTGGTCAGTCTTACAGAAATGTAATGGTACATTGGATCAGTCTAAAACTTTGCACATACACTGATGCCATCTAGTGGCCAAAATCTAAATTGCACCTGTGCTGGAATGATACATTATGGCATTTCTCTTGCATTTCAAAGAGGATTGCAACAAAAAATACAAAAGAACGGTTGTTCTATAAAGAAGTTGTTGTTTTCTTTGTATTATCTTTTACCAGGGCGGCAGCGTAGCCTAGTGGTTAGAGCGTTGGACTAGTAACTGGAAGGTTGCGAGTTCAAACCCCCGAGCTGACAAGGTACAAATCTGTCGTTCTGCCCCTGAACAGGCAGTTAACCCACTGTCATTGAAAATAAGAATGTGTTCTTAACTGACTTGCCTGGTTAAATAAAGGTAAAATAAATAAATTTACCAGATCTATTGTGTTATATTATCCTACATTCCTTTCATATTTCCACACAGTTCAAAGTGGTTCCTTTCAAATGGTACCAAGAGCACACCAACTTGAGAGCCATTCAGTCATGAGTGAACAGGGATTACAGGAGGGGACTGAGTACGCACCCATGAGGGGCCCCTGTGATGAGAATCAGCATGGCAGATGTGTTATTACCTACCCTCACCACCTGGGGGCAGCCCATCAGAATGTCCAGGATCCAGTTGCAGAGGGAGGTGTTTAGTCCCAGGGTCCTGCCCAGTGGTAGGAATCAATGTTAGTCCTGTATTGACGCCTTTACCTTTATGATGGTTTGTTGGAGCATCTTCGTTAGAGTCCCACTCCTTGAAAGCGGCAGCTCTACCCTTTAGCTCAGTGTGGATGTTGCCTGTAATCCATGGCTTCTGGTTGGGGTACGTACGGTCACTGTGGGGATGACGTCATCGCTGCACTTATTGATGAAGCCAGTGACTGATGTGGTGTACTCCTCAATGCCATTGGAAGAATCCCAGGAACATATTCCAGTCTGTGGTAGCAAAACAGTCATGAAGCTAAGCATCTGCATCATCTGACCACTTCCATATTGAGCAAGTCACTGGTACCTCCTGCTTTCATTTTTGCATGTAAGCAGGAATCAGACGGATAGAGTTATGGTCAGAATTGAGGGCGAGGGAGAACTTTGTATGCCTCTCTGTGTGTGAAGTAAATCTGGTCTAGAGTGTTTTTGTCCTCTGGTTGCACATATAACATGCTGGTAGAAATGAGGGAAATGGATTTAAGTTTCTCTGCATTAAAGTCCCCGGCCAGGTGAACAAAACTAAGGCTTCATTAGTATTAGATTTTGTACACCAGCTGTTATTTACAAAATGCACAGACCCCCACCCCTTGTCTTACTGGAGGCAGCTGTTCTATCTTGCCGATGGACCGAACATCCAGCCAGATGTATGTTATCCATGAAACATAAGATATTACAGTTGGTAGGATAGTCTTGATCGGAGCTCATCCAGTTTATTATCCAATGATTGCACATTGGTAATAGGACTGATGATAGAGGAGGGTTACCCACTCGCCATTGGAGTCTTACAAGGTACCCCGACCTACGACCCCTATATCTCTGTCTCTTTTTCATGCAAATGACGGGGATTTGGGCATTGTCCGGTGTCTGAAGTAAATCCTTCGCGTTGACTCGTCTCTGTTCTTTTCGGTCATAAGAGACGGTGGCGGAAACATTATGTACAAAATAAGTTACAAACAACACAAAGAAACACACACAATAGCATATTCAGTTCGGAGCCAGTAAAACGGCAACCATCTCCTCCGGCTCAATTATAGCTGGGCCGCCCTACCTTATTGCTATAGTGTAAAAAACATTGACATTTGCCGAAAAAGCAGCAAGAACTCCCGTAACCTAGGATACTTACCATCGTCTGTCTGAAACTGGAACATTTGCGGTAATGACATGGTACTGAAGCTCACTACTCACTCAACTCAAGAGCGGTCTGGCATGGATCAGATCACTAATAGATCACCTCGGAGACAGAACTCTCTTCCTCTTCTTCCTCTCCTCCCTTCTTCCTCTGTTTTCTTATCTACCCAATTAGCACAAATTCTTCACAAAGAAAAACTGATTAAATATATAAATTGTTATTGAACTAGAGTAACAGAGGGAGGAAAAAGAGAAAGAGGGAGGAAGAGAAGGAAGGAGACAGAAAGGAGAGGTGTCTTTTTCTTCTTTCATCTGTTTCTTTGAGTCTACTCCAGCTCTGTGATTTTTTTGGCTACCGTAGAGCTCCACAATCCTTCAGGAGCCTCTGAGAGAGAGTAACCCCAGAACAAGCTGCCCTCCCTGGGGTGAACGGACGCTGTGTGGGGCCAATGATCTGGAGCTCCAGTAGTGTGACTCGGGAGAATCATAGCCGAGGGGAGAGGGTTTCTGTGTGGCATTGCGGTGCGCTGCGGGAGGCAATGGAAATACAGTGGTACTTTTGATTGCTCCTGAGGAAGTGGATTTGATGTGCGTGTGTACGTGTGTGTGTGTTCTTGTGTGTGTAACGTGTGTGTGCGCATGTGCATGTGCGTGTGTGTATGTATCTTCTGTATACCACCCCTACCTTGTCATAATACAACTGATTGGATCAAATGCATTAAGAAGAGAAGAAATTCCACAAATTAACTTTTAACAAGGCACACCTGTTAATTGAAATGCATTCCAGATGACTACCTTTTGAAGTTGGTTGAGAGGATGCCAAGAGTGTGCAAAGCTGTCAGAGAGAAAAGGGTGGCTACTTTGAATAATTCCAAATATAAAATCTATTTTCATTTGTTCAACACCTTTTTGGTTAATTCATGATTCCATATGTGTTATTTCATAGTTTTGATATCTTTACTATTATTCTACAATGTAGAAAATAATAAAAATAATGAAAAACCCTGGAATGAGTAGGTGTGTCCACACGTTTGACTGGTAATGAACGTGCATGTGTCTGTGTGTGAGCGGGTATTTGTGTGTTCAGGCAGCGCTTGCAGGTGTGGTTCGAAGGCAATTTGCCATGAACAGGAGACTGGCCATATGAGCATATGAATATGCCTTGGTGATTTACCCCTATGCCTTGGTGATTTACCCCTATGCCTTGGTGAGATTTACCCCTATGCCTTGGTGATTTACCCCTATGCCTTGGTGATTTACCCCTATGCCTTGGTGATTTACCCCTATGCCTTGGTGATATACCCCTATGCCTTGGTGATTTACCCCTATGCCTTGGTGATTTACCCCTATGCCTTGGTGATTTACCCCTATGCCTTGGTGATTTACCCCTATGCCTTGGTGATTTACCCCTATGCCTTGGTGATTTACCCCTATGCCTTGGTGATATACCCCTATGCCTTGGTGATTTACCCCTATGCCTTGGTGATTTACCCCTATGCCTTGGTGATTTACCCCTATGCCTTGGTGATTTACCCCTATGCCTTGGTGATTTACCCCTATGCCTTGGTGATTTACCCCTATGCCTTGGTGATTTACCCTTCTCATCACTCACACTGTAAAGGGGTTGCTGTGAATTTGACAGCAACTTCGAATCAAATCAAATTGTATATGTCACATGCTCCGAATACAATATGCATAGAACATACGGTGAAATGATACTTACAAGCCCGAAACCAACAATGCAGAATTGTATTTTAATAAGTAAGAAAATATTTGCAACAAAATCTATAAACAAATGTAATAAACTGAAGTAAGAAAAAAGGAAAACAATAAAATAATAATATTAGCGTGGCTATACACATGGGTTACCGGTACCGGGTCAATGTGCAGGGGCACCGGTTAGTGGAGGCTATACACATGGGTTACCGGTACCGGGTCAATGTGCAGGGGCACCGGTTAGTGGAGGCTATACACATGGGTTACCGGTACCGGGTCAATGTGCAGGGGCACCGGTTAGTGGAGGCTATACACATGGGTTACCGGTACCGGGTCAATGTGCAGGGGCACCGGTTAGTGGAGGCTATACACATGGGTTACCGGTACAAATGTGCAGGGGCACCGGTTAGTGGAGGCTATACACATGGGTTACCGGTACCGGGTCAATGTGCAGGGGCACCGGTTAGTGGAGGCTATACACATGGGTTACCGGTACCGGGTCAATGTGCAGGGGCACCGGTTAGTGGAGGCTATACACATGGGTTACCGGTACCGGGTCAATGTGCAGGGGCACCGGTTAGTGGAGGCTATACACATGGGTTACCCGGTACCGGGTCAATGTGCAGGGGCACCGGTTAGTGGAGGCTATACACATGGGTTACCGGTACCGGGTCAATGTGCAGGGGCACCGGTTAGTGGAGGCTATACACATGGGTTACCGGTACCGGGTCAATGTGCAGGGGCACCGGTTAGTGGAGGCTATACACATGGGTTACCGGTACCGGGTCAATGTGCAGGGGCACCGGTTAGTGGAGGCTATACACATGGGTTACCGGTGGGTCAATGTGCAGGGGCACCGGTTAGTGGAGGCTATACACATGGGTTACCGGTACCGGGTCAATGTGCAGGGGCACCGGTTAGTGGAGGCTATACACATGGGTTACCGGTGCCGGGTCAATGTGCAGGGGCACCGGTTAGTGGAGGCTATACACATGGGTTACCGGTACCGGGTCAATGTGCAGGGGCACCGGTTAGTGGAGGCTATACACATGGGTTACCGGTACCGGGTCAATGTGCAGGGGCACCGGTTAGTGGAGGCTATACACATGGGTTACCGGTACCGGGTCAATGTGCAGGGGCACCGGTTAGTGGAGGTAATTGAGGTAATATGTACATCTAGGTAGGGGTAAAGTGACTATGCATAGATAATAAACAGGTTAGTGGAGGTAATTGAGGTAATATGTACATGTAGGTAGGGGTAAAGTGACTATGCATAGATAATAAACAGGTTAGTGGAGGTAATTGAAGTAATATGTACATGTAGGTAGAGGTAAAGTGACTATGCATAGATAATAAACAGGTTAGTGGAGGTAATTGAGGTAATATGTACATGTAGGTAGGGGTGAAGTGACTATGCATAGATAATAAACAGGTTAGTGGAGGTAATTGAGGTAATATGTACATGTAGGTAGGGGTAAAGTGACTATGCATAGATAATAAACAGACAGTAGCAGCAGCGTAAAAGAGGGGGGGCAATGCAAATAGTCATTTGATGAACTGTTTACAGCGCCTTTCAAAAGTATTCAGCCCCTTTGGCGTTTTTCCTATTTTGTTGCATTACAACCTGTAATTTAAATTGATTTTTATTTAGATTTCATGTAATGGACATACACAAAATAGTCCAAATTGTTGAAGTGAAATGAAAAAAAAACTTGTTTAAAAAAATTCTACAAAATCAAAAACAGAAGAGTGGCAGGAGCACATGTACTCATCCCCTTTACTATGACGCCCCTAAATAAGATCTGGTGCAACCAATTACCTTCAGAAGTCACATAATTAGTTAAATAAAGTCCACCTGCGTGCAATCTAAATGGCAATCTAAACATGATATGTCACATGATCTCAGTTTAAATACACCTGTTCTGAAAGGCCACTGGAGTCTGCAACACCACTAAGAAAGGGGCACCACCAAGCAAGCGACACCATGAAGACCAAGGAGCTCGCCAAACAGGTCAGGGACAACTTTGTGGAGATGTACAGATCAGGGTTGGGTTATAAAAAAAACATTGAACATCCCACAGAGCATTAAATCCAGTATTAAAAAATGTAAAGAATATGGCGTCACAACAAACCTTTTCAAGAGAGGGCCACCCAGCAAAACTCACAGACCAGGCAAGGATGGCATTAATCAGAGGCATCATAGTAACCAAACATAACCCCGAAGGAGCTGCAAAGCTCCACAGCGAAGATTGGAGTATCTGTCCATAGGACCACTTTAAGACATACACTCCACAGAGCATTGCTTAAAACCTCTTAAGGATCCGCCCCTTTTTTTCAATTTTCGCCTAAAATGACATACCCAAATCTAACTTCTTGTAGCTCAGGCCCTGAAGCAAGGATATGCATAGTATTGGTACCATTTCAAAGGAAACCCTTTGCAGTTTGTGTTCTTGTAAACCTTCTTCAGGATTGGTGGGTCCCCTGTGGGACGTTTGAGCTAACGTTTCTAAGTAACGAGAACATTACCCAGGACATAGACATACAGTGGGGAGAACATTTATTTGATACACTGACAATTTTGCAGGTTTTCCTACTTACAAAGCATGTAGAGGTCTGTAATTTTTATCATAGGTACACTTCAACTGTGAGAGACAAAAATATAGAAAATCACATTGTATGATTTGTAAGTAATTAATTTGCATTTTACTGCATGACATAAGTATTTGATCACCTACCAACCAGTAAGAATTCCGGCTCTCACAGACCTGTTAGTTTTTCTTTAAGAATCCCTCCTGTTCTCCACTCATTACCTGTGTTAACTGCACCTGTTTGAACTCGTTACCTGTAAAAAAGACACCTGTCCACACACTCAATCAAACAGACTCCAACCTCTCCACAATGGCCAAGACCAGAGAGCTGTGTAAGGACATCAGGGATAAAATTGTAGACCTGCGCAAGGTTGGGATGGGCTACAGGACAATAGGCAAGCAGCTTGGTGAGAAGGCAACAACTGTTGGCGCAATTATTAGAAAATGGAAGAAGTTCAAGATAACGGTAAATCACCCTCGGTCTGGGGCTCCATGCAAGATCTCACCTCGTGGGGCATCAATGATCATGAGGAAGGTGAGGGATCAGCCCAGAACTACATGGCAGGACCTGGTCAATGACCTGAAGAGAGCTGGGACCACAGTCTCAAAGACAACCATTAGTAACACACTACGCCGTCATGGATTAAAATCCTGCAGCGCAAGCAAGGTCCCCCTGTTCAAGCCAGCGCATGTCCAGGCCCGTCTGAAGTTTGCCAATGACCATCTGGATGATCCAGAGGAGGAATGGGAGAAGGTCATGTGGTCTGATAAGACAAAAATAGAGCTTTTTGGTCTGAACTCCACTCGCCGTGTTTGGAGGAAGAAGAAGGATGAGTACAACCCCAAGAATACCATCCCTACCGCGAAGCATGGAGGTGGAAACATCATTCTTTGGGGATGCTTTTCTGCAAAAGGGACAGGACGACTGCACCGTATTGAGGGGAGGATGGATGGGGCCATGTATCGCGAGATCGTGGCCAACAACCTCCTTCCCTCAGTAAGAACATTGAAGATGGGTCGTGGCTGGGTCTTCCAGCATGACAACGCGTCAAAACACACGGCCAGGGCAACTAAGTAGTGGCTCCGTAAGAAGCATCTCAAGGTCCTGGAGTGGCCTAGCCAGTCTCCAGACCTGAACCCAATAGAAAATCTTTGGAGGGAGCTGAAAGTCCGTATTGTCCAGCGACAGCCCCAAAACTTGAAATCTGAAATCTGGAAAAGGTCTGTATGGAGGAGTGGGACAAAATCCCTGCTGAAGCGTGTGCAAACCTGATCAAGAACTACAGGAAACATATGATCTCTGTAATTGCAAACAAAGGTTTCTGTACCAAATATTAAGTTCTGCTTTTCTGATGAATCAAATACTTATGTCATGCAATAAAATGCTAATGAATTCCTTAAAAATCATACAACGTGATTTTCTGAATTTTTTAGTGCTCAATATGTAAATTGCGCCTGGGATGGAATAACACAGTATGGCCTTTCTCTTGCATTTCAAAGATGATGGTGCAACAAAAAAAATGTTTTTGTATTTTTTGTATTGTCTTTTACCAGATCTAATGTGTTATATTCTCCTACATTCCTTTCACATTTCCACAAACTTCTAAGTTTTTTCCTTTCAAATGTTACCAAGAAAATGCATGGCAGTTTAATGTTTATTGTCATGGTGGGTCTTGCCCTGGAGGCAGAGCTGAATGGTTTTTGCTAGATGGGCCAAAACAAAAATCAGCTTCTTGGTCTTAATTTCAGGTTAGGCTTTAGGTTTAGCAGTGAGGTTAAGGTTAGAGTTAAGGTTAGGTTTAAAATCAGATTTATGACTTTGTTCCTTTGCCAGCTAGTGACCACTCTGCAGTGCTGCCTCCAGTACATGAGTCATCCCAATAAATGCCATCCGGCTAATCAATGTTCTGTGTTAGGCAACTTTCTATCTAAAACACACACACGGCCCCAGGAGAGAGTGACCTTCTAAGATCTACTTTACTATGACATGATGGCTGCCATGTGAGGAGTGTTTGAATGAAAGGCAATTAATGATTTACCAGCCATCAGAGAGAGGTAGAGAGAGAGAGAGGTACAGAGAGAGAGAGAGAGGTACAGAGAGAGAGAGAGAGGTAGAGAGAGAGAGAGAGAGGTAGAGAGAGAGAGAGAGAGAGGTAGAGAGAGGTAGAGAGAGAGAGGGGTGGAGAGAGGTAGAGAGCGAGAGGTGATTTAAAAAATAAAAAATAAATCACCTTTATTTAACCAGGTAGGCAAGTTGAGAACAAGTTCTCATTTACAATTGCGACCTGGCCAAGATAAAGCAAAGCAGTTCGACAGATACAACGACACAGAGTTACACATGGAGTAAAACAAACATACAGTCAATAATACAGTATAAACAAGTCTATATACAATGTGAGCAAATGAGGTGAGAAGGGACGTAAAGGCAAAAAAGGCCATGGTGGCAAAGTAAATACAATATAGCAAGTAAAACACTGGAATGGTAGTTTTGCAATGGAAGAATGTGCAAAGTAGAAATAAAAAGAATGGGATGCAAAGGAGCAAAATAAATAAATTAATTAAATACAGTTGGGAAAGAGGTAGTTGTTTGGGCTAAATTATAGGTGGGCTATGTACAGGTGCAGTAATCTGTAAGATGCTCTGACAGTTGGTGCTTAAAGCTAGTGAGGGAGATAAGTGTGTCCAGTTTCAGAGATTTTTGTAGTTCTCTACAATCTCTACAATCAAAATGAGCATTGGTTCTGTGGCATCGACATGGCACTTTGTTAGTAATAGGGGTGAACATACCTTGCATGGTACTTACCTTATGATCTTTCCTCTTCAGGTGAACTTGGCTGGTTCCTTTTCAGCTTTAGAACCTTTTTGAAATATTCCTGCATAGCCAGTAGCATAGCCAGTAGCATAGCCAGTATCACATAGCCAGTAGCATAGCCAGTATCACATAGCCAGTATCACATAGCCAGTAGCATAGCCAGTATCACATAGCCAGTAGCATAGCCAGTAGGTAGAATACATTTTCTCTGTCAGTAACCACCTTTTCATCCACTTTTTTTATAAATCAAATGAGCTTCCCTAAGACAGTTTCTGACAGTTTGTGTAGAAATCCTTCAGTTCTGCAAACACACAGTTTCATCAGCTGTCCAGGTGGCTGGTCTCAGACAATTCCGCAGGTGAGGAAGTCGGATATGGAGGTCCAGGGCTGGCATGGTTACACGTGGTCTGCGGTTATGAGGCCAGTTGGACTTACTACCAAGTTCTCTAAAATGACGTTGGAAGAGAAATTATTCAATTATCTGGCAACAGCTCAGGTGGACATTCCTGCAGTCAGCATGACAATTGCACGCTCCCTTAAAACTTGAGACACCTGTGGCATTGTGTTGTGTGACAAAATTGCACATTTTAGAGTGGCCTTTTATTGTCCCCAGCACAAGGTGCACCTGTGTAATGATCATGCTGTTTAATCAGCTTCTTGATATGCCACACCTGTCAGGTGGATGGATTATCTTGACAAAGGAGAAATCCTCACAAACAGGAATGTAAACAAATTTGTGCACAAAATTTGAGAGAAATAATCGTATCGTTTTATTTAAGCTCATGAAACATAGGACAAACATCTGTTGCGTTTATGTTTTTTGTTCAGTATATTTCGTTTATACCTACAGGGGTGCTCAAATTCAAAATCAAATATCAAAATGCTCCCGGTCTATAACCATCTTAAAAAACAATTCCATAGGTTAGCTGAATCCCCTCCTCCCCCCTTAGACTCTTCACACCATAACCATTACTTTAATACACTATATCTGTAATAACTGTTTTGTAGTACTGGTAATAATAATAATAATTATTATTATTATTAATTCATCTCTGTAGTGCTTTTCATAAAATAAATGATCTCAAAAGAGCTTGAAAAAGCGAAACGAACAAGACTGAAATATAACAGCCGTAGTTGAACGTTTTCTATTGTTAAAGCCTCCAACAGATGGAGTGACGTTCAAGAGGGAACCATATGGAGCAGAGAGGGAGGAGGTGGTCAATGGGGAGATGAGCAAGTCCTCCGGAGGTACAGTTCACTCTGTTAAAGGTGTCTCACCGGCCCCTTGCTGTCCCCGACGTCTGACTGTGTCTTCTCTGTTGCCACTGACTCTCTGGTCTCTGAGCTCTCCACTCCACAGAATAATGATGACAACCAGCTCATAATTAATTGCTGGCTCGCCATGCATTGTTGTCCTCCTCATTGGGTCAGATAGCAGAAAAATAGGCTGGTGAATTCAAATCAAAATGCATTAGCTAGCTACAGTGCATTCGGAAAGTGTTCAGACCCCTTGACCATTTTCACATTTTGTTACGTTACAGCCTTATTCTAAAATTGATTACATCATTTTTTCACTCATCAATCTACACACAATACACCATAATGACAAAGCAAATACATAAGTATTCAGACCCTTTGCTATGAGACTCGAAGTTGAGCTCAGGTGCATCTTGTTTCCATTGATCATCCTTGAGATGTTTCTACCACTTGATTGGAGTCCACCTAAATTCAAATGATTGGACATCATTTGGAAAGGCACACACCTGTGTTTATAAGGTTCCACAGTTTGCTCCGGATGTCAGAGCAAAAACCAAGCCATGCGGTCAAAGGAATTGTACGTATTGCTCCGAGACAGGATTGTGTCTGCAGCATTGAAGGTCCCCAAGAACACAGTGGCCTCCATCATTCTTAAATGGAAGAAGCTTGGAACCACCAAGACTCTTCCTGGAGCTGGCCACACGGCCAAACTGAGCAATCGGGGGAGAAGGGGCTTTGTCAGGGAGGTGACCAAGAACCCGATGGTCACTCTGACAGAGCTCCAGAGTTCCTCTGTGTAAATGGGAGAACCTTCCAGAAGGACAACCATCTCTACAGCACTTCACCAATCAGGCCTTTATGGTAGAGTGGCCAGACGGAAGCCACTCCTCATTAAAAGGCACATGGCAGCCTAACTGGAGTTTGCCAAAATGCACCTAAAGGACTCTCAGACAATGAGAAACACGATTCTCTGGTCTGATGAAACCAAGATTGAACTCTTCGGCCTGAATGCCAAGCGTCACATCTATAGGAAACCTGGCACCATCCCTACAGTGAAGCATGGTGGTGGCAGCATCATGTTGTGTTGATGTTTTTCAGCGGCAGGGACTGGGAGACTAGACAGGATCGAGTTAAAGATGAACAGCCCAAAGAAAGAGCTTGAGAGGAACTGCAGAGAAGAATGAGAGAAACTCCCCAAATACAGTTGTGCCAGGCTTGTGGCATCATACCCAGGAAGACTCGGCTGTAATCGCTGCCAAAGGTGGTTCAACAAAGTACTGAGTAAAGAGTCTGAATACTGATGTAAATGTGATATTTCATTTTTCTTTTTTATGCATTTGCAAAATTTTCTAAATCTGTTTTTGCTTTGTCATTATGGAGTATAGTGTGTAGATTGATGAGGGAAAATATATATTTAATACATTTTAGAATAAGGCTGCAATGTTACAAAATTGAAAGTTGAAAAAGTCAAAGGGTCTGAATACTTTCCGAATGCACTGTATACAACCTTGTAATACACACATTGTGACACATTATGATAGCTTACGAACGCTCTCTTCTGTGATAATCATTATATCATTAATTTAATGAATTTGTTGACATTTGAATCATACCTGTCTATCTATTTGATAAGGTCACGTCATTATATAGTAGGGGTATGTGATGAACCAAGACTTGTCGGGAAATTGTGGCTACCTCCTCCTGACTGCCAGCTAGGCATTCCATATACAATCACACGGTCAGAATTGGTTTGACTTCATATAGGGGTCCTGTCCTCTATCTCTCACCCTTATGTGAAAAATACAAACGGCAGAACATTACTAAGAAGTCCATAGTTTTGTTAACGCTCCAAATGTGGACACTGTGTGTGTGTGTGTGTGTGTGTGTGTGTGTGTGTGTTTTATCTCAATTCACTGTTCTGTGTGTGTATGATTTCTGCCATGGGGCTCGGGAGAGGAGAGTTATAATGGCATGTTACCTAATGAAGCGCTGTGGTATAGTCTGTGAATAAGCAATATTAATCATCTCAAATGATTCTCTGGTTAACATGACTTACGTCTCTCTCTCTCTTATCCTATCCTTATCCTATCCTCCTTTTGTCACTCTATTTCACAACATTATACTCTCTTTTTCTCTGTTTCACTCTCTCTCTCTTTTCCCCTAATTTACTCCCTCTATTTTTTCAACACCTTCCCTTACATATTTTATAGTTTTTTCCCCTCTCCATTTTCTTCTACTGACCAAACTTTGGTGAGTCTTTTAACCTCGGTGAGTCTTTATACCTCGGCGAGTCTTTAAACCTCTGTGAGTCTTTTAACCTCGGTGAGTCTTTTAACCTTGGTGAGTCTTTAATAAACCTTGGTGAGTCTTTTAACCTCGGTGAGTCTTTATACCTCGTGAGTCTTTAAACCCCGGTGAGTCTCTTAACCTCAGTGAGTCTTTATACCTCAGAGAGTCTTTTAACCTCGGTGAGTCTTTTAACCTCGGTGAGTCTTTATACCTCGGTGAGTCTTTTAACCTCGGTGAGTCTTTAAACATCGGTGAGTCTTTAAACATCGTGAGTCTTTAAACCTCGGTGAGTCTTTAAACATTGTCAGGTAACTTTTTTTCCCCATCTCTCCTTTTTTATTTTTTTTGTCCAGCAGACCAGACTGGTCTCAAGGCCTTTCATATTATTCTGTCTGTAAATCCGAGATTCTCCATTTAGTATGTACGGTTGGTATGGTTACATACAACAGTTGGATGGTTTCTTAAAGTAAAAACGAAAGTAGGGTGATTGGTCAGGGTGGATAGGTGGGCGTATAAGGTGAATATCTAGCAACCCAAAGTTTTGCGAGTTTGAATCTCATCATGGACAACTTTAGCATTTTAGCTAATTAGCAACGTTTCAACTACTTACTCATTTTTTGTTACTTTGCAACTACTTAGCATGTTAGCTAACCCTTCCCCTAACCCTAACCTGAACACTTAGCCAAACCCAAACGTTAGCCACCTAGCTAGAATACTTAAAATGCCGTAGGTTTTGCAAACTAGTAACATATCATGCGTTTTGCAAATTTTTAACAAATGGTATGTTTTTCAAATTCGTAATACATAACAATTTATTCAAATCCGTAACATATTGTAAGTTTTACCAATTTGTGAAATGTAATACGAGTCGTAATTTGTAACATTTCATACGAAATGGGTGATGGACGTCCACAAATTAATACATACTGTACCCTGAGAAGTGTGACATTTCATACTAAATGGGTGATGGACATTGTAATGCGTCTGTGTGTAACTGTTGAGTTGAGTCAGGCGAAGGACAGCAGATATGGGTAATGAAAGCAATTTTAGTCAAATATATCACAATACACATTTTAGAAATACAAGGCCACAAATACGGACCGCAATGCAGTAAACAATTACTGACAAACGAACATGGGGGAACAGAGGGTTAAATAATGAACAAGCAATTGGGGGATTGAAACCAGGTGTGTAAGACAAAGACAAAACAAATTGAAAATGAAAAGTGGATCGGTGATGGCTAGAAGGCCGGCAACGTTGACCGCTGAACGCCGCCCGAACAAGGAGAGGAACCGACTTTGGCGTAAGTCGTGACAGTACCCCCCCTTGATGCGCGGCTCCAGCAGCGCGCTGACACCGACCTCGGAGATGACCCGGAACATGAGGCGCAGGGCTGGATGGAGACGGTGGAACTCCCGCAGCAATGACGGGTCCAATACATCCTCCACCGGCACCCAGCATCTCTCCTCCGGACCATACCCCTCCCAATCCATGAGGTACTGAAGGCCCCTCGCCCGACGCCTCGAGTCCAGGATCACTCGAACAGCATACGCTGGGGCCCCCTCGATGTCCAGAGGGGGTGGAGGAATCTCCCACAACACAGACTCCTAGAGTGGACCAGCCACCACCGGCCTGAGGAGAGACACATGGAACGAGGGGTTAATACGGTAATCTGGGGGAAGCTGTCACCTGTAGCAAACCTCATTCAGTCTCCTCAGGACTTTGAATGGCCCCACAAACTGTGGACCCAGCTTCCGGCTGGGCAGGCGGAGGGGCAGGTTTTGGGTCGAGAGCCAGACCCGGGGCCTCACTGCGGTGGCGGTCGGCGTTCGCCTTCTGCCGCCTCACGGCCCATTGCAGGTGCACATGGGCGGCGTCCCAGGTCTCCTCCGAGTGCTTAAACCATTCGTCCACCGCAGGAGCTTTGATCTGGCTCTGATGCCAAGGTGCAAGAAACGGCTGATACCCCAGTATGCACTGGAAGGGAGAGAGGTTAGTGGAGGAGTGGCGGAGTGAGTTTTGGGCCATCTCTGCCCAGGGCACGAACGCCGCCCACTCCCCCGGCCGGTCCTGGCAATATGACCCCAGAAACCTACCCACATCCTGGTTTACTCTCTACAACTACCCGTTACTCTCAGGGTGAAAACCTGATGTGAGGCTGACCGAGACCCCCAGACGTTCCATGAACGCTCTCCAGACCCTGGATGTGAACTAGGACCCTGATCAGAGACTATTTCCTTATGGACCCTGTAGTGCCGGAAGACGTGAGTGAACAGGGCCCCCGCAGTCTGTAGGGCTGTAGGGAGACCGGGCAAAGGGAGGAGACGGCAGGACTTAGAAAACCAATCCACAAAGAACATGATCGTGGTGTTGCCCTGTGAGGGAGGAAGATCCATCAAGAAGTCCACCGACAGGCGCGACAACGGCCGTTGTGGAATGGGTAGGGGTTGTAACTTCCCTCTGGGCAGGTGCCTGGGAGCCTTGCACTGGGCGCACACAGAGCAGGAGGAAACAAACACACTCACGTCCTTGGCCAAGGTGGACCACCAGTACTTCCCACTAAGGCAACGCACCGTCCGACCGATACCAAGATGACCAGAGGAGGGTGACGTGTGGGCCCAATATATCAAACGGTCACGGACAGCAGACGGAACGTACAGGCGCTCAGCTGGACACTGAGGCCCACCTTGCCTGGCGAGGTTTCGGTCTCTTCGCCGCCCGGATGTACTCCAGATTGCGGTGGTCAGTCCAGATGAGGAAAGGGTGTTTAGCCCCCTTAAGCCAATGTCTCCACACCTTCAAAGCCTTGACAACAGCCAACAGCTCCCGGTCCCCCACATCATAGTTTCGCTCCGCCGGGCTGAGCTTCTTCGAAACGAAAGCACAGGGGCGGAGCTTTGGTGGCGTGCCCGGGCGCTGAGAGAGCACGGCTCCTATCCCAGCCTCGGATGCGTCCACCTCCACTATGAACGCCAAAGAGGGATCCGGATGAGCCAGCACGGGAGCCAAGGTAAACAGAGCCTTCAGGTGACCAAAAGACTTGTCCGTCTCAGCTGACCACTGCAGTCGCACCAGTCCGCCCTTCAGCAGTGAGGTAATGGGAGTCGCTACCTGATAAACCTCCGGTAAACCTCTGGTAGTAGTTGGCAAACCAAAGAAACCTCTGCACTTCCTTTACCGTGTTGGGAGTCGACCAATTACGCACGGCTAAAATGTGGTCACTCTCCATCTCCACCACTCAAGTGGAAATGTGGTACGCTAGGAAGGAGACGGATTGTTGGAAGAAGAGACATTTCTCAGCCTTGATGTACAGGTCATGCTCCAACAGTCGACCAAGCACCCTGCGCACCAGGGACACATGCTCGGCGCGTATAGCGGAGCATATCACAATGTTGTTGATTTACACCACCACACCCTGCCCATGCAGGTCCCGGAAATTCTCATCAACAAAGGCCTGGAAGACTGATGGAGCATTCATCAACCCGTACGGCATGACGAGGTACTCAAAATTGTCCTGAGGTGGTACTAAATGCCGTCTTCCACTCGTCCCCCTCCCGGATACGCACCAGGTTGAAAGCTCTCCTGAGAACCAATTTTGTGAAGAAGCGCGCCCTGTGCATTGACTCGATCGCACTAGCGATGAGAGGCAGCGGGTAGCTGTACCTCACTGTGATCTGACTGATACCCTGATAGTCAATACACGGGCGCAGACCTCTATCCTTTTTCTTCACAAAAAAGAAACTCGAGGAGGCAGGTGAAGTGGAGGGCCGAATGTGTAAGACAAAGACAAAACAAATGGAAAATCTGACCTCTACCCTAAGCAGGCATTAACCTGTTCCTGTGAGGGAGACATGAGAGGAGGGGGAGGAGAGTGGGAGGGGGAGTAGACGGGGAGGAGAGTGGAAGGAAAGGGGGTGGAAAGATGGGAGGAGAGTCGAGGCAGCTGCTACTCCCCAAATGGGAGCAAAGAGGCTATGACCTGTGAACATACACCTGGCAACTACACACACACACATACACACACACACACACACACACACATTCTACACACTTAGTTAATTAAAAGGGTTTCAAAATGATTCTATGACTGTCTCTATAGAATAACATATTTTTTTCACGCTAGAACCCATTTTGGTTCAAGGAATAACCGAAAACAGTTCTACCTGGAACCAAAAAGGGTTCTTTAAAGCGTTCCCATATGGGGACAGCCAAAGAACCCCTTAAGGTTCTAGATCGCACCTTTCTGTTTTAAGAGATTTCATGATGGGATCAGCACACAGAAGCAAAAGAAAGTGACTTTGTTCATAAAAGTCTGGAAAACTCTGTCGTGCTTCTCTCAACAGAAGGCTGTTCAGACACAACATCTCACATCAGCACTCATATCATTATTGAAATGAATAAGAAAAGTTAATATTTAGTCCTGTAGTTGAACACCCAATCTCCATAATTCTGCCTTGTATGCACACACACACACACACACACACACACACACACACACACACACACACACACACACACACACACACACAGCATCAGCCACACACACACACACAACCACAACCACACACGCACGCACGCACGCACGCACACACACCAACAAACACACACAAAAACACAACCACAACCACACACACAACCACACAATCAGTTTGACAGGGTGCCTGCTTTTCCATCAGGGGAACCAGTAACATAAGTTGTGTTTCTAAATTAATATTAAATAAAAAGTTCAGGCATCTGTCTTCTAGTAATTAAAAAAATTAGCAGAGCAGAGGGAGATCAATTCTTCCATTCCTGTTATGGAGGAGCGTACGTGTTTCAAATGATTGGGATGATGGAAAATTTGAGAGTTTGGACACTGGGTTGGAGTGGGCGTGGTGTTGGAGAGAGTGTGGACACTGGGTGGGAGTGGGCGTGGTGTTGGAGAGAGTGTGGACACTGGGTGGGAGTGGGCATGGTGTTGGAAGAGTGTGGACACTGGGTGGGAGTGGGCGTGGTGTTGGAGAGAGTGTGGACACTGGGTGGGAGTGGGCGTGGTGTTGGAGAGAGTGTGGACACTGGGTGGGAGTGGGCGTGGTGTTGGAGAGAGTGTGGACACTGGGTGGGAGTGGGCGTGGTGTTGGAGAGAGTGTGGACACTGGGTGGGAGTGGGCGTGGTGTTGGAGAGAGTGTGGACACTGGGTGGGAGTGGGTGTGGTGTTGGAGAGAGTGTGGACACTGGGTGGGAGTGGGCGTGGTGTTGGAGAGAGTGTGGACACTGGGTGGGAGTGGGCGAGGTGTTGGAGAGAGTGTGGACACTGGGTGGGAGTGGGCGTGGTGTTGGAGAGAGTGTGGACACTGGGTGGGAGTGGGTGTGGTGTTGGAGAGAGTATGGACACTGGGTGGGAGTGGGCGTGGTGTTGGAGAGAGTGTGGACACTGGGTGGGTGTGGTGTTGGAGAGGGTGTGGACACTGGGTGGGAGTGGGCGTGGTTAGGAGAGGGTGTGGACACTGGGTGGGAGTGGGCGTGGTTGGGAGAGAGTGTGTGTGAGGTCGTCACTCTGTCTGTGCCTGCACGTGGCTGTGTGTTCTTCTCTGTTTGGGCTTACGTACTTTTTGTCCATTCCCCTCTTCCTCATGCATGTGGGTGTGTCTGCGTTCGTGGGTGAATGTATCACTGCGTAAAACTGCGTTTCCGAGTGTGTACATGTAAGTCACCTCAGCAGGCAATCTACTCCAAACCTTTATTTAGTAGGCCTATAGCCCAGCTAATGCATTTATTTAGTAGGCCTATAGCCCAGTTCTTATATTTATTTAGTAGGCCTATAGCCCAGCTCATACATTTATTTAGTATCCCTATAGCCCAGCTCATACATTTATTTAGTAGGCCTATAGCCCAGTCATACATTTATTTAGTAGGCCTATAGCCCAGCTCATACATTTATTTAGTATCCCTATAGCCCAGCTCATACATTTATTTAGTAGGCCTATAGCCCAGTCATACATTTATTTAGTAGGCCTATAGCCCAGCTCATACATTTATTTAGTAGGCCTATAGCCCTGTTCATACATTTATTTAGTAGGCCTATAGCCCAGTCATATATTTATTTTGTAGGCCTATAGCCCAGCTCATACATTTATTTATTATCCCTATAGCCCTGTTCATACATTTATTTAGTAGGCCTATAGCCCTGTTCATACATTTATTTAGTAGGCCTATAGCCTAGCTCATACATTTATTTAGTATCCCTATAGCCCAGCTCATACATTTATTTAGTAGGCCTATAGCCCTGTTCATACATTTATTTAGTAGGCCTATAGCCCAGCTCATACATTTATTTAGTAGGCCTATAGCCCTGTTCATACATTTATTTAGTAGGCCTATAGCCCAGCTCATACATTTATTTAGTAGGCCTATAGCCCTGTTCATACATTTATTTAGTAGGCCTATAGCCCAGCTCATACATTCATATAGTAGGCCTATAGCCCAGCTCATACATTTATTTAGTAGGCCTATAGCCCAGCTCATACATTTATTTAGTAGGCCTATAGCCCAGCTCATGCATTTATTTAGTAGGCCTATAGCCCTGTTCATACATTTATTTAGTATCCTTATAGCCCAGCTCATACATTTATTTTGTAGGCCTATAGCCCAACTCATACATTTATTTAGTAGGCCTATAGCCCAGCTCATACATTCATATAGTAGGCCTATAGCCCAGCTCATACATTTATTTAGTAGGCCTATAGCCCTGTTCATACATTTATTTAGTAGGCCTATAGCCCAGCTAATGCATTTATTTAGTAGGCCTATAGCCCTGTTCATACATTTATTTAGTAGGCCTATAGCCCAGTTAATGCATTTATTTAGTAGGCCTATAGCCCTGTTCATACATTTATTTAGTAGGCCTATAGCCTAGCTCATACATTTATTTAGTAGGCCTATAGCCCTGTTCATACATTTATTTAGTAGGCCTATAGCCCAGCTCATACATTTATTTAGTAGGCCTATAGCCCTGTTCATACATTTATTTAGTATCCTTATAGCCCAGCTCATACATTTATTTTGTAGGCCTATAGCCCAACTCATACATTTATTTAGTAGGCCTATAGCCCAGCTCATACATTCATATAGTAGGCCTATAGCCCTGTTCATACATTTATTTAGTAGGCCTATAGCCCAGCTAATGCATTTATTTAGTAGGCCTATAGCCCTGTTCATACATTTATTTAGTAGGCCTATAGCCCGGTTCATACATTTATTTAGTAGGCCTATAGTCCAGCTCATACATTCGTATAGTAGGCCTATAGCCCAGCTCATACATTCATATAGTAGGCCTATAGCCCAGCTCATACATTTATTTAGTAGGCCTATAGCCCTGTTCATACATTTATTTAGTATCCTTATAGCCCAGCTCATACATTTATTTTGTAGGCCTATAGCCCAACTCATACATTTATTTAGTAGGCCTATAGCCCAGCTCATACATTCATATAGTAGGCCTATAGCCCAGCTCATACATTTATTTAGTAGGCCTATAGCCCTGTTCATACATTTATTTAGTAGGCCTATAGCCCAGCTAATGCATTTATTTAGTAGGCCTATAGCCCTGTTCATACATTTATTTAGTAGGCCTATAGCCCAGCTCATACATTTATTTTGTAGGCCTATAGCCCAACTCATACATTTATTTAGTAGGCCTATAGCCCAGCTAATACATTTATTTAGTAGGCCTATATCCCAGCTAATACATTTATTTAGTAGGCCTATATCCCAGCTAATACATTTATTTAGTAGGCCTATAGCCCAGCTAATGCATTTATTTAGTAGGCCTATAGCCCTGTTCATACATTTATTTAGTAGGCCTATAGCCCAGCTAATGCATTTATTTAGTAGGCCTATAGCCCTGTTCATACATTTATTTAGTAGGCCTATATCCCAGCTCATACATTCATATAGTAGGCCTATAGCCCAACTCATACATTTATTTAGTAGGCCTATAGCCCAGCTCATACATTCATATAGTAGGCCTATAGCCCAGCTCATACATTTATTTAGTAGGCCTATATCCCAGCTAATACATTTATTTAGTAGGCCTATATCCCAGCTAATACATTTATTTAGTAGGCCTATATCCCAGCTAATACATTTATTTAGTAGGCCTATATCCCAGCTAATACATTTATTTAGTAGGCCTATATCCCAGCTAATACATTTATTTAGTAGGCCTATATCCCAGCTAATACATTTATTTAGTAGGCCTATAGCCCTGTTCATACATTTATTTAGTAGGCCTATATCCCAGCTAATACATTTATTTAGTAGGCCTATATCCCAGCTAATACATTTATTTAGTAGGCCTATAGCCCAGCTCATACATTTATTTAGTAGGCCTATATCCCAGCTAATACATTTATTTAGTAGGCCTATATCCCAGCTAATACATTTATTTAGTAGGCCTATATCCCAGCTAATACATTTATTTAGTAGGCCTATATCCCAGCTAATACATTTATTTAGTAGGCCTATATCCCAGCTAATACATTTATTTAGTAGGCCTATATCCCAGCTAATACATTTATTTAGTAGGCCTATATCCCAGCTAATACATTTATTTAGTAGGCCTATATCCCAGCTAATACATTTATTTAGTAGGCCTATATCCCAGCTAATACATTTATTTAGTAGGCCTATAGCCCTGTTCATACATTTATTTAGTAGGCCTATAGCCCTGTTCATACATTTATTTAGTAGGCCTATAGCCCTGTTCATACATTTATTTAGTAGGCCTATAGCCCTGTTCATACATTTATTTAGTAGGCCTATAGTCCAGCTCATACATTCGTATAGTAGGCCTATAGCCCAGCTCATACATTCATATAGTAGGCCTATAGCCCAGCTCATACATTCATATAGTAGGCCTATAGCCCAGCTCATACATTTATTTAGTAGGCCTATAGCCCAGCTAATGCATTTATTTAGTAGGCCTATATCCCAGCTCATACATTCATATAGTAGGCCTATATCCCAGCTCATACATTCATATAGTAGGCCTATATCCCAGCTCATACATTCATATAGTAGGCCTATATCCCAGCTCATACATTCATATAGTAGGCCTATATCCCAGCTCATACATTCATATAGTAGGCCTATATCCCAGCTCATACATTCATATAGTAGGCCTATATCCCAGCTCATACATTCATATAGTAGGCCTATATCCCAGCTCATACATTCATATAGTAGGCCTATATCCCAGCTCATACATTCATATAGTAGGCCTATATCCCAGCTCATACATTCATATAGTAGGCCTATATCCCAGCTCATACATTCATATAGTAGGCCTATATCCCAGCTCATACATTCATATAGTAGGCCTATATCCCAGCTCATACATTCATATAGTAGGCCTATAGCCCAGCTCATACATTCATATAGTAGGCCTATATCCCAGCTCATACATTCATATAGTAGGCCTATATCCCAGCTCATACATTCATATAGTAGGCCTATATCCCAGCTCATACATTCATATAGTAGGCCTATATCCCAGCTCATACATTCATATAGTAGGCCTATATCCCAGCTCATACATTCATATAGTAGGCCTATATCCCAGCTCATACATTCATATAGTAGGCCTATATCCCAGCTCATACATTTATTTAGTAGGCCTATAGCCCAGCTAATACATTTATTTAGTAGGCCTATATCCCAGCTCATACATTCATATAGTAGGCCTATATCCCAGCTCATACATTCATATAGTAGGCCTATATCCCAACTCATACATTCATATAGTAGGCCTATATCCCAGCTCATACATTCATATAGTAGGCCTATATCCCAGCTCATACATTCATATAGTAGGCCTATATCCCAGCTCATACATTCATATAGTAGGCCTATATCCCAGCTCATACATTCATATAGTAGGCCTATATCTCAGCTCATACATTCATATAGTAGGCCTATATCCCAGCTCATACATTCATATAGTAGGCCTATTCCCAGCTCATACATTCATATAGTAGACTCTATCCCAGCTCATACATTCATATAGTAGGCCTATATCCCAGCTCATACATTCATATAGTAGGCCTATAGCCCAGCTCATACATTCATATAGTAGGCCTATATCCCAGCTCATACATTCATATAGTAGGCCTATATCCCAGCTCATACATTCATATAGTAGGCCTATATCCCAGCTCATACATTCATATAGTAGGCCTATATCCCAGCTCATACATTCATATGAGTAGGCCTATATCCCAGCTCATACATTCATATAGTAGGCCTATATCCCAGCTCATACATTCATATAGTAGGCCTATATCCCAGCTCATACATTCATATAGTAGGCCTATATCCCAGCTCATACATTCATATAGTAGGCCTATATCCCAGCTCATACATTCATATAGTAGGCCTATATCCCAGCTCATACATTTATTTAGTAGGCCTATAGCCCAGCTAATACATTTATTTAGTAGGCCTATATCCCAGCTCATACATTCATATAGTAGGCCTATATCCCAGCTCATACATTCATATAGTAGGCCTATAGCCCAGCTCATACATTCATATAGTAGGCCTATATCCCAGCTCATACATTTATTTAGTAGGCCTATATCCCAGCTCATACATTCATATAGTAGGCCTATATCCCAGCTAATACATTTATTTAGTAGGCCTATATCCCAGCTCATACATTCATATAGTAGGCCTATATCCCAGCTCATACATTTATTTAGTAGGCCTATATCCCAGCTCATACATTCAGCTTGATATGGTAGGCCTCATATCCCAGCTCATACATTCATATAGTAGGCCTATATCCCAGCTAATACATTCATATAGTAGGCCTATATCCCAGCTCATACATTCATATAGTAGGCCTATATCCCAGCTAATACATTCATATAATAGGCCTATATCCCAGCTAATACATTCATATAGTAGGCCTATATCCCAGCTAATACATTCATATAGTAGGCCTATATCCCAGCTAATACATTCATATAGTAGGCCTATATCCCAGCTAATACATTCATATAGTAGGCCTATATCCCAGCTCATACATTCATATAGTAGGCCTATATCCCAGCTAATACATTCATATAGTAGGCCTATATCCCAGCTAATACATTCATATAGTAGGCCTATATCCCAGCTAATACATTCATATAGTAGGCCTATATCCCAGCTAATACATTTATTTAGTAGGCCTATATCCCAGCTAATACATTCATATAGTAGGCCTATATCCCAGCTAATACATTTATTTAGTAGGCCTATATCCCAGCTAATACATTCATATTGTAGGCCTATATCCCAGCTAATACATTTATCACATTTATTCATGCAATCATCAATTACAGATCCAATATCAAATCAAACTTCAATTCAAACTTTATTTGCAGTGCATTTAAAATAAAATGAAATATCTATAATTTTAAAGGCAATTACAAGAGATCAAATGTTAACAAAGAACAGAAAACACGAAGGTGTCATTGATTTAGTAAAAAGGCAAAGCTGAAGAAAGACTGGTTGACAAAATGGGATTTTACTGCCTCTAGCAGTTTCACAGTACAATGCAAAGTTCCACATCAAAACAGATAATAAAACATATAACAAGTACAATACACTTCATGAAATAAACACAAACAAGCACAAACCGATACAATTTAAGAAATAAATAGTAGCTTTGCTTTCAAATTCCAAATGCTAGGCCCCTTGATTTCTCCTAGTTTTACATCTAAGTCAGCCTAATGCCTAAAAAAACAGCCCTGCCTAAAACTGGTACTACTACTCTTAGACTCTGTATTCCTGGTAAAACTACACTTTATTCTGGCAATATGCACAGTGCTTCATAATTCTCTGAACTAAAATGAACTGGGCCTCTGATACGGATTCCAATGCCTCAACAGGGGGCTAGAGATGATATTGATTCAGATGTTTCTGGAACCAATTTATACGAGCCATGACATGAGAAATGTGTTTTCATGCCTAGTGTTAGCTCTGCATCTGGACGAATGAGTGGTAGGCCCGTCTGTCTGTCAGTGGCCAACCACTTTACAGGAACACATGATAAAAGACATTGTCTACTTTGATCAGTGCTTAGAACCTCTCTCAGCATGTCTACCTTATCACGTTGTTCTGTCAGCTGTACAACGGTGAGATCCTTGTTTGGATACATGAATGTGAAGACACTATACAGATCGTTCATATCTTCACTTGCTTATGACAAACGGCTGTTAAGGGTTAAGGTTACGCCACAGTCTTTTTGTTCAGTTCGTAGCGTGCAGGGCAACCGCTATGTAAATTCTGCATTCTGATTTGCTGTGGGGTTTTTGATAGGAGTGGCCAGTTAGGAATGTCATCTGGAGGCAGAGCAGGGGGAAACCATATGTTAGAGGTGTACAGCAATCAGAATAACACCTCAAAGCTTGTCCTAATCCTGTCCCAACACACTTTAGGGACATCTCAGATGATGGATGGAGCAGAAAGGTGTGTGTGTGTGTGTGTGTGTGTGTGTGTGTGTGTGTGTGTGTGTGTGTGTGTGTGTGTGTGTGTGTGTGTGTGTGTGTGTGTGTGTGTGTGTGTGTGTGTGTGTTATCCCTGATATATTGGCCGACTTGCCTGGTCTCTTGTGGAGTTTCCAGGTTGGTCTTTCCCCCTGTCAGCTGGGTATCACATCATTACTCTGAGAGAGAGAGAGTCCACAGTTTGGCCAACCACCAGTTCTTGCCCAGCGATCTGGGAAGAGTTATAGCCACAAAGCGAGGAGCTACGCAAATATTCGCTTTCTGCTGCAAAACGTCCAGATGAAAAATTTGCCCCAGCTTTCATCCATGTTCTCTGCTGTCACAGCCCTGTTTAGATTTTAAACATTTCATCAAAAAGGAATTTGACTTGCAGTTTATCAATCCTTTTCATGAGGCTCGTACCCTTGCAGTCTGAGGTCTTGGAAATACCCACAGATCGAGCATCAGGGTAAAACCTAGCTTCATGTCCACTCCCTGGTTCAACCCTGACCCTAACCTCAAACCTTACCCTAACCCTAGCTTCATGTCTACATCCGTTCCACCCTAGCCTCAAATCTAATCCTAACCCTAGTTTGATGTCCATGTCACAGTTCAAACCTAACCTCAAATCTAACCCTAACCCTAGCCTCAAATCTAACTCTTACCCTAGCCTCAAATCTAACCCTAGCCTCAAATCTAACTCTAACCTTAACCTCAAATCTAACCCTAACCCTAGCCTCATGTCTAACCCTAGCCTCAAATCTAACTCTAACCTTAACCTCAAATCTTACCCTAACCCTTGCCTCAAATCTAACCCTAGCCTCAAATCTTACCCTAATCCTGGCCTCAAATCTAACCCTAACCCTAGCCTCAAATCTAACTCTAACCTTAACCTCAAATCTAAACCTAACCCTGGTCTCAAATCTAACCCTAGCCTCAAATTTAACCCTACCTCAAATCTAATCCCTGTTCAAATCTAACCCTAACCCTACCTCAAATCAAATCTAACCCTAACCCTAGCCTTACCCAAATCTAACCCTAACCCTGAGCCTGCAAATCAACCCTAACCCTGACCTCAAATCTAACCTAACCCTGATCAAATTGCCCTAACCTTTTGACCTCAAAGTGGCCTATAACCTAGCCTAAATGACTCAAACCTAACCCTAACCCTAGCCTCATATCTAACCCTAAATGTTAGCAAATCTAAACCTAACCCTCAAATAACCTAACACCTCAAATCTAACCCTAACCCTGTTCTCAAATCTAACCCTAACCCTAGCCTAGGGACAAATCTTACCCTAATCTAACCCTAGCCTCAAATCTTACCCTAATCCTGGCCTGTGTGTAACCCTAGCCTCAAATCTAACCCTAACCCTAGCCTCAAATCTAACCCTAACCCTGATCTCAAATCTAACCCTAACCCTGACCTCAAATCTATCCCTGTGTTGACCTCAAATCTAACCCTAACCCTGGCCTCAAATCTAACCCTAACCCTAGCCTCAAATCTAACCCTAACCTTAACCTCAAATCTAAACCTAACCCCTGACCTCAAATCTAACCCTAACCCTGACCTCAAATCTAACCCCCTAACCCTGACCTCAAATCTATCCCCACAACCTTGACCTCAAATCTAACCCTAACCCTGGCCTCAAATCTAACCTAACCCTAGCCTCAAATCTAACTCTAACCTTAACCTCAAATCTTAAACCCTGGCCTCAAATCTAACCCTAGCCTCAAATCTTGCCCTAATCCTGGCCTCAAATCTAACCTAACCCTAGCCTCAAATCAACCCTAACCCTTACCTCAAATCTATCCCTAACCTTCCTCAAATCTAACCCTAACCCTGGCCTCAAATCAACCCTAACCCTAGCCTCAAATCCCCTAACCCTAGCCTCAAATCTAAACCTAACCCTGACCTCAAATCTAACCCTAACCTGACCTCAAATCTAACCCTTTAACACTGGCCTCAAATCTAACCCTAACCCTAGACTCAAACCTAACCCTAACCCTAGCCTCATATCTAACCCTAACCCTAGCCTCAAATCTAACCCTAACCCTAGCCTCAAATCTAAACCTAACCCTGATCTCAAATCTAACCCTAACCCTGACCTCAAATCTAACCCTAACCCTGTTCTCAAATCTAACCCTAACCCTAGCCTCAAATCTAAACCTTAACCTCAAATCTAACCTAACCCTGGCCTCAAATCTAACTAGCCTCAAATCTTACCCTAATCCTGGCCTCAAATCTAACCCTAACCCTAGCCTCAAATCTAACTCTAACCCTAACCTCAAATCTAACCCTAACCCTAGCCTCAAATCTAACCCTAACCCTAGTCTCAAATCTAACCCTAACCCTGACAAATCTAACCCTAACCTCAAATCTATCCCTAACCTTGACCTCAAATCTTAACCCTAACCCTGGCCTCAAATCTAACCCTAACCCTAGCCTCAAATCTAACCCTAACCTTAACCTCAAATCTAACCCTATAACCCTAGCCTCAAATCTAACCCTAACCCTAGACTCAAACCTAACCCTAACCCTAGCCTCATATCTAACCCTAACCATAGTCTCAAATCTAACCCTAACCCTAGCCTCAAATCTAAACCTAACCCTGATCTCAAATCTAACCCTAACCCTGACCTCAAATCTAACCCTAACCCTGTTCTCAAATCTAACCCTAACCCTAGCCTCAAATCTAACCCTAACCTTAACCTCAAATCTTACCCTAATCCTGGCCTCAAATCTAACCCTAACCCTAGCCTCAAATCTAACCCTAACCCTAGCCTCAAATCTAAACCTAACCCTGACCTCAAATCTAACCCTAACCCTGACCTCAAATCTAACCCTTTAACACTAGCCTCAAATCTAACCCTAACCCTAGACTCAAACCTAACCCTAACCCTAGCCTCAAATCTAACCCTAACCCTAGCCTCAAATCTAAACCTAACCCTGATCTCAAATCTAACCCTAACCCTGACCTCAAATCTAACCCTAACCCTGTTCTCAAATCTAACCCTAACCCTAGCCTCAAATCTAACTCTAACCTTAACCTCAAATCTTACCCTAACCCTGGCCTCAAATCTAACCCTAGCCTCAAATCTTACCCTAATCCTGGCCTCAAATCTAACCCTAACCCT
The DNA here is from genome assembly GCF_034236695.1 of Oncorhynchus nerka. Taxonomy (NCBI): domain Eukaryota; kingdom Metazoa; phylum Chordata; class Actinopteri; order Salmoniformes; family Salmonidae; genus Oncorhynchus; species Oncorhynchus nerka. Next base: position 13,229,188 of record NC_088418.1, read on the forward strand.
AGCCTCAAATCTAACCCTAACCCTAGCCTCAAATCTAACCCTAACCCTAGCCTCAAATCTAACCCTAACCCTAGTCTCAAATCTAACCCTAACCCTGACCTCAAATCTAACCCTAACCCTAGCCTCAAATCTAACCCTAACCCTGACCTCAAATCTAACCCTAACCCTGACCTCAAATCTATCCCTAACCTTGACCTCAAAGCTAACCCTAACCCTGGCCTCAAATCTAACCCTAACCCTAGCCTCAAATCTAACCCTAACCTTAACCTCAAATCTAACCCTATAACCCTAGCCTCAAATCTAACCCTAACCCTAGACTCAAACCTAACCCTAACCCTAGCCTCATATCTAACCCTAACCCTAGCCTCAAATCTAACCCTAACCCTAGCCTCAAATCTAAACCTAACCCTGATCTCAAATCTAACCCTAACCCTGACCTCAAATCTAACCCTAACCCTGTTCTCAAATCTAACCCTAACCCTAGCCTCAAATCTAACTCTAACCTTAACCTCAAATCTTACCTAACCCTGGCCTCAAATCAACCTAGCCTCAAATCTTACCCTAATCCTGGCCTCAAATCTAACCCTAACCCTAGCCTCAAATCTAACCCTAACCCTAGCCTCAAATCTAACCCTAACCCTGATCTCAAATCTAACCCTAACCCTGACCTCAAATCTATCCCTAACCTTGACCTCAAATCTAACCCTAACCCTAGCCTCAAATCTAACCCTAACCTTAACCTCAAATCTAACCCTATAACCCTAGCCTCAAATCTAACCCTAACCCTAGACTCAAACCTAACCCTAACCCTAGCCTCAAATCTAACCCTAACCCTAGCCTCAAATCTAACCCTAACCCTGACCTCAAATCTAAACCTAACCCTGAACTCAAATCTAACCCTAACCCTGACCTCAAATCTAACCCTAACCCTGTTCTCAAATCTAACCCTAACCCTAGCCTCAAATCTAACTCTAACCTTAACCTCAAATCTTACCTAACCCTGGACTCAAATCTAACCTAGCCTCAAATCTTACCCTAATCCTGGCCTCAAATCTAACCCTAACCCTAGCCTCAAATCTAACCCTAACCCTAGCCTCAAATCTAACCCTAACCCTATCTCAAATCTAACCCTAACCCTGACCTCAAATCTAACCCTAACCCTTGACCTCAAATCTAACCCTAACCCTGTTCTCAAATCTAACCCTAACCCTAGCCTCAAATCTAACCCTAACCTTAACCTCAAATCTTACCCTAATCCTGGCCTCAAATCTAACCCTAACCCTAGCCTCAAATCTAACCCTAACCTCAAATCTAAACCTAACCCTGACCTCAAATCTAATCCTAACCCTGACCTCAAATCTAACCCTTTAACACTAGCCTCAAATCTAACCCTAACCCTAGACTCAAACCTAACCCTAACCCTAGCCTCATATCTAACCCTAACCCTAGCCTCAAATCTAACCCTAACCCTAGCCTCAAATCTAAACCTAACCCTGATCTCAAATCTAACCCTAACCCTGACCTCAAATCTAACCCCTAACTGTTCTCAAATCTAACCCTAACCCTAGCCTCAAATCTAACTCTAACCTTAACCTCAAATCTTACCCTAACCCTGGCCTCAAATCTAACCCCTAGCCTCAAATCTAACCCTAACCCTAACCTGCCTCAAATCTAACCCTAACCCTGACCTCAAATCTAACCCTAACCCTGGCCTCAAATCTAACCCTAACCCTGACCTCAAATCTAACCCTAACCTCCCTGACCTCAAATCTATCCCTAACCTTGACCTCAAATCTAACCCTAACCCTGGCCTCAAATCTAACCCTAACCCTAGCCTCAAATCTAACCCTAACCCTGATCTCAAATCTAACCCTAACCCCTGACCTCAAATCTATCCCTAACCTTGACCTCAAAGCTAACCCTAACCCTGGCCTCAAATCTAACCCTAACCTAGCCTCAAATCTAACCCTAACCTTAACCTCAAATCTAACCCTATAACCCTCAGCCTCAAATCTTACCCTAACCCTAGACTCAAACCTAACCCCTAACCCTAGCCTCAAATCTAACCTAACCCTAGCCTCAAATCTAACCCTAACCCTAGCCTCAAATCTAAACCTAACCCTGATCTCAAATCTAACCCTAACCCTGACCTCAAATCTAACCCTAACCCTAACCCTGTTCTCAAATCTAACCCTAACCCTAGCCTCAAATCTAACTCTAACCTCTTAACCTCAAATCTAACCCTAACCCTGGCCTCAAATCTAACCCTAGCCTCAAATCTAACCCTAACCTGGCCTCAAATCTAACCCTAACCTAGCCTCAAATCTAACCCTAACCCTAGCCTCAAATCTAACCCTAACCCTAGCCTCAAATCTAACCCTAACCCTAGTCTCAAATCTAACCCTAAATCTAACCTAACCCTGACCTCAAATCTAACCCTAACCCTAGCCTCAAATCTAACCCTAACCCTGACCTCAAATCTAACCCTAACCCTGACCCTCAAATCTATCCCTAACCTTGACCTCAAATCTAACCCTAACCCTGGCCTCAAATCTAACCCTAACCCTAGCCTCAAATCTAACCCTAACCTTAACCTCAAATCTAACCCTATAACCCTAGCCTCAAATCTAACCCCTAACCCTAGACTCAAACCTAACCCTAACCCTAGCCTCAAATCTAACCCTAACCCTAACCTAACCTCAAATCTAACCCTAACCCTAGCCTCAAATCTAAACCTAACCCTGATCTCAAATCTAACCCTAACCCTGACCTCAAATCTAACCCTAACCCTGTTCTCAAATCTAACCCTAACCCTAGCCTCAAATCTAACTCTAACCTTAACCTCAAATCTTACCCTAACCCTGGCCTCAAATCTAACCCTAGCCTCAAATCTTACCCTAATCCTGGCCTCAAATCTAACCCTAACCCTAGCCTCAAATCTAACCCTAACCCTAGCCTCAAATCTAACCCTAACCCTGATCTCAAATCTAACCCTAACCCTGACCTCAAATCTATCCCTAACCTTGACCTCAAAGCTAACCCTAACCCTGGCCTCAAATCTAACCCTAACCCTAGCCTCAAATCTAACCCTAACCTTAACCTCAAATCTAACCCTATAACCCTAGCCTCAAATCTAACCCTAACCCTAGACTCAAACCTAACCCTAACCCTAGCCTCATATCTAACCCTAACCCTAGCCTCAAATCTAACCCTAACCCTAGCCTCAAATCTAAACCTAACCCTGATCTCAAATCTAACCCTAACCCTGACCTCAAATCTAACCCTAACCCTGTTCTCAAATCTAACCCTAACCCTAGCCTCAAATCTAACTCTAACCTTAACCTCAAATCTTACCCTAACCCTGGACTCAAATCTAACCCTAGCCTCAAATCTTACCCTAATCCTGGCCTCAAATCTAACCCTAACCCTAGCCTCAAATCTAACCCTAACCCTAGCCTCAAATCTAACCCTAACCCTGATCTCAAATCTAACCCTAACCCTGACCTCAAATCTATCCCTAACCTTGACCTCAAATCTAACCCTAACCCTGGCCTCAAATCTAACCCTAACCCTAGCCTCAAATCTAACCCTAACCTTAACCTCAAATCTTACCCTAATCCTGGCCTCAAATCTAACCCTAACCCTAGCCTCAAATCTAACCCTATCCTCAAATCTAAACCTAACCCTGACCTCAAATCTAATCCTAACCCTGACCTCAAATCTAACCCTTTAACACTAGCCTCAAATCTAACCCTAACCCTAGACTCAAACCTAACCCTAACCCTAGCCTCATATCTAACCCTAACCCTAGCCTCAAATCTAACCCTAACCCTAGCCTCAAATCTAAACCTAACCCTGATCTCAAATCTAACCCTAACCCTGACCTCAAATCTAACCCTAACCCTGTTCTCAAATCTAACCCTAACCCTAGCCTCAAATCTAACTCTAACCTTAACCTCAAATCTTACCCTAACCCTGGCCTCAAATCTAACCCTAGCCTCAAATCTTACCCTAATCCTGGCCTCAAATCTAACCCTAACCCTAGCCTCAAATCTAACCCTAACCCTAGCCTCAAATCTAACCCTAACCCTAGCCTCAAATCTAAACCTAACCCTGACCTCAAATCTAACCCTAACCCTGACCTCAAATCTAACCCTAACCCTAGCCTCAAATCTAACCCTAACCCTAGCCTCAAATCTAAACCTAATCTCAAATCTAACCCTAACCCTGTTCTCAAATCTAACCCTAGACTCAAACCTACAGGGCCTGAACCCCAGAGGGTACCTATCATTAGCACTTATTCACATACAAACCAATGCATACATTCTAGACTGAAAAGCACATTTTCGAATACACAACATACATTCCTCCCATTACAACCATTCCCCACCCATCTCAGTTTACAAGAGGACCCCAAACATGAAGGACCTGCTAGTTCATGCAACATTTTCCAACAGGCCTTCTCCCTCATTACCCATGGAACATCATTACTATAGACAACTGACAAACATACACAACCCACACGCACACACCTCCAGTCCAATCAAACAACTGAACATAAACAGCACCAACATCGTTTATGCAATCACCTGTTCACTATGTGATCAAATCTATGCCGGTGAAACCTGGTTTGCAATTCTAACATGTCCTAAACACCACCTATACACAATCAATAATAACAAATTGCCCACAGATTTAGTCCAACATTTCCAAATTCACCCCATCATACACCTGAATATCACTGGGCTAGAAACTATTTCATCATGGATCATAGCCCAGAGAATGGCCACAGAATTCAAGTGGATAGCCACTCCCTTCATTATTTTGCTCCACTAGGTCTGAATGGAAAAATTAAATAAAAGGTTTATTATTGATACATTTTTAGTTGGAGGATCGGGGGGCTCCATCAGGAGAGCCAGGCGGAATGCTTGCACCCTGAGCTCTCGCCTTCCCTTGATCAGCCCAGGTAATTTTACATTTTCACACATACACAAATTCCTTCACGATCCCAGGATTGGAAACAATAATAGAGGAGTCTGCAATAGGCCAGTGCAATTCAAGGTGTAAAACCTCAATAAACAGAATTTATCATAAACCTAACCCTAGACTCAAATCTAACCCTAACTGTAGCACAGTCACATCAGAAGTTTTTTTTTCTTCAAACAAAATAGTCTCTATCAAAAATGCTTTGTTCGACCAATGGGTAAAGCAATATGTTAATTGTATAGATACTCCTCTTAGAAAACCACGTCTCTATCATAATCCTTTTAAAATGGACTGGAGTTTTACCTTTGTAGAATGGACCAGATTAGGTTGATTTAAATCAATGGAGGACTGAGGAGGAAAAAGGTGGTACGAATCTGAACATAGCATTGTGTCCGTGAGGCTGTATGCTGTGAGAGAGAATTAAGGCTACCTGACAGGCTTATTATTGAACTCATCATCTTTCTTCTCAAATCCGGAGGACAGAAAACAATATAGAGAGAGGTAAGATCGGTATCGAGACTTGACGTACTCTTTTCATATTTTAGTGTAGGCTTTTCATATTAATGTGAAATCTAGCGTATCTCTGTGAACTGTCAATGGAGCATTTTCGAAAGCCTTTTTACATTTAATTCGGCTCTTGTCATGTTAATTTAGCTTTTTGCGACCTGCGGAAAGAACTTTGTGGAGGATGTCAAATCCATTTAAAATCCTCAAAAGTCGCAAAAATGTCTGTCAACAGAGCTATGTGCTTATTATCGGACATATTAGGTTAGGAAATCTGACTTCTAATGATATGTTAGAGAAATACACCACCGAATGTTTCAGGACATGAAGAATCATATTTGTCTTGGTGAAATGTATTTTATGACATAAGGTGACATGTCATCACCAAAGCACGTTTTCACTCACTGTGGACAGAGTGGGTGGGCACCCTAAGTAGAGAGCTTTCATCATGACTCCCACTTTGACATTTGCAATAAAGTTGAGTGGAAAAGAAAACTGATCACACAATGTATACTGGGTATAGAGCCAATAAGATGAATCCATCTACCACAGAGTAGCCAATAAGATGAATCCATCTACCACAGAGTAGCCAATAAGATGACTCCATCTATGACAGAGTAGCCAATAAGATGAATCCATCTACCACAGAGTAGCCAATAAGATGACTCCATCTACCACAGAGTAGCCAATAAGATGCCTCCATCTACCACAGAGTAGCCAATAAGATGAATCCATCTATGACAGAGTAGCCAATAAGATGAATCCATCTACCACAGAGTAGCCAATAAGATGACTCCATCTACCACAGAGTAGCCAATAAGATGACTCCATCTACCACAGAGTAGCCAATAAGATGACTCCATCTACCACAGAGTAGCCAATAAGATGACTCCATCTACCACAGAGTAGCCAATAAGATGACTCCATCTACCACAGAGTAGCCAATAAGATGACTCCATCTACCACAGAGTAGCCAATAAGATGACTCCATCTACCACAGAGTAGCCAATAAGATGACTTCATCTACGTCACATTCCTGTGTGTTGTCCTTATTGGCATCATCCCAGCCCAGGATTCTGCCATGACAGTCAGTCAACGAACACAGTCATCATGCATCAATAAACTCCCACTGTTAAGGTTAAGTAACTAACTAAATCTGTGTATGCAGGAGAGAACATTTACCCCACAGATCACAGAAGTGGGCTTTATCAGAAGCCTTTGTTAGCCGTGTCTTCATTGGGTTAACAAGAGGGCAAGCCTACACATCACTGTGCGTGTGTGTGCGCGTGTGTGTTAACTGATTCCCAGTAATGTTGATGCATCATTCTCTTAATTGTTGGTGAAGATGAGTATGTTGATATTGATTTGAGAAACAATTAAAAGTCACATTTGAATGATGATACAATTAGTCAACATAAACACAAATAAACAAAGGCAAGACTAACATTTAAGTCCTCAAAATTGGAAAAACAGAATTCCAGCCAAAATGTATTCATTCATTATTTTTCAGGCTTTGAATTCATCCACTCTCCCTGTGTACTTGATAGCTTGTCCTGTCCCTTCTGAGCCAAACATCTTTCTATTTTTCACTAATCTCATCACTCTATCTATCTCTCTCCTCTCTTCTGAAGATGGAAGGATAGATATTAGGTGATCGTTTCGGGGAGGATGAGTTTGGGGACTGACGGAGGTGTATCTTCAGTCAGTCAATCGAATCAAATCAAATCAAATTTATTTATATAGCCCTTCGTACATCAGCTGATATCTCAAAGTGCTGTACAGAAACCCAGCCTAAAACCCCAAACAGCAAACAATGCAGGTGTAAAAGCACGGTGGCTAGGAAAAACTCCCTAGAAAGGCCAAAACCTAGGAAGAAACCTAGAGAGGAACCAGGCTATGTGGGGTGGCCAGTCCTCTTCTGGCTGTGCCGGGTAGAGATTATAACAGAACATGACCAAGATGTTCAAATGTTCATAAATGACCAGCATGGTCGAATAATAATAAGGCAGAACAGTTGAAACTGGAGTAGCAGCACAGTCAGGTGGACTGGGGACAGCAAGGAGTCATCATGTCAGGTAGTCCTGGGGCACGGTCCTAGGGCTCAGGTCCTCCGAGAGAGAGAAAGAAAGAGAGAATTAGAGAGAGCATATGTGGGGTGGCCAGTCCTCTTCTGGCTGTGCCGGGTGGAGATTATAATAATAAGGCAGAACAGTTGAAACTGGAGTAGCAGCACAGTCAGGTGGACTGGGGACAGCAAGGAGTCATCATGTCAGGTAGTCCTGGGACATGGTCCTAGGGCCCAGGCCAGTTGAAACTGGAGCAGCAGCATGGCCAGGTGGACTGGGGACAGCAAGGAGTCATCATGTCAGGTAGTCCTGGGGCATGGTCCTAGGGCTCAGGTCCTCTGAGAGAGAGAAAGAAAGAGAGAAGGAGAGAATTAGAGAACGCACACTTAGATTCACACAGGACACCGAATAGGACAGGAGAAGTACTCCAGATATAACAAACTGACCCTAGCCCCCCGACACATAAACTACTGCAGCATAAATACTGGAGGCTGAGACAGGAGGGGTCAGGAGACACTGTGGCCCCATCCGAGGACACCCCCGGACAGGGCCAAACAGGAAGGATATAACCCCACCCACTTTGCCAAAGCACAGCCCCCACACCACTAGAGGGATATCTTCAACCACCAACTTACCATCCTGAGACAAGGCCGATCCGGTCTTCTCCTACTGAGAGAGTGACTCATGCATTACCAAATGCTACCAATAACAGTCTGCCATGGCCCGGCTTCTGAAGATCAAATTCCTTCATATCATTGCCACCAGAAGGCTAGCTAGCTGGTAGTAATTCCACAGATGTAATATGAATGAAGAGAGCATTACCAAAGACTGCTGGTCATGTTGATTTTCTGCTCTGTGAAGTTCGTGATCATTTCCCAGGTGATATTACTGTAAACTGTGCTACGTATGGTGTCACCACTCACCACAATATTATTTCAAGCAGTCTTTACCGTAATAGCTGTACTGTAATAATGAACTACCGCTAATCACAAAGACACATTGTACTGCAAATTGGACAGAGATGGGTCAAAGCAAATGAGACCATCATTCAAATCCAATCAGTTTTAGAGCCCATCTGATGATAATCATGACCAGCCAATCAGAATGACCGTGTAACGACCACAGCGACTCCAGTCCTTCGCCTCTGTATCCGAGCCACACACCAGATGGGCAGTGTCTGGTGACACTTGGTCGTCAGTATTCTCAGACCACTTTTGATGAGCTCGCCGTTAGTTCCTCTGCTTCACATGGCTCTGCAACAAATTAGAGATGTTGACAAATGTCAAGGGCTAGCTGACGGAGCCACAAACACACACAGCAATTGGGCTAGCTGACGGAGCCACAAACACACACAGCAATTGCAAATCAAATCAAAATCAATAATTATTTGTCACATGTACCGAATACAACAGGTTTAGACCTTACCGTGAAATGCGTACTTACAAGCTATTTCCAAATGATGCAGCGTTTAAAAAAAAATCAATAACACATGAGAAATAAAACACACAAGAATGAAGCTATATACCAGGAGTACATGTAGGCTAAAATGACTAGGCATCAGGATATACTGTGTGTGTGTGTGTGTGTGTGTGTGTGTGTGTGTGTGTGTGTGTGTGTGTGTGTGTGTGTGTGTGTGTGTGTGTGTGTGTGTGTGTGTGTGTGTGTGTGTGTCATCAGTACATGTGAGTGTGTTGTGTGTGCATCAGTAGAAGCTCCTCAGAGGAGGAAGGGGAGTGCCATCCTTCTCAGTGAATATCATAAAAATGTAAATTGTAAAATGTACAAAACCTAGAAGGCTAATGGTTCTCCCTCCCTTCCATAGACTTACACAGTAATTATGACAACTTCCAGAGGACATCCTCCAGCCTATCAGTGGTCTTGCAGCATGAACTTACATGTTGTCCACCCAATCAAAGGATCAGAGAATTAACTTAGTACTGAGTTATATATATACTACTGTTCAAAAGTTTGGGGTCACTTAGAAATGTCCTTGTTTTTGAAAGAAAAGCTACTTTTGTTGTGTCACGACTCCCGCTGAAGTCGGTCCCTCTCCTTGTTCGAGCGGCGGTCGACGTTGCTGGCTTTTTAGCCACCGCCGATCCACTTTTCATTTTCCATTTTTTCTGTCTTTGTCTTATCACACATGGCTTCACTCAATGACCTGTTTATTATTTAACCCTCTGTTCCCCATGTTGTATTTGTGAGTAATTGTTATTTTGTTACGTGGATTATTGTCAGGCGTTGCACTTTTATTTTAGACCGTGTTTTGGCACTAGTATGTGTTTTGTCACTGTCATTTTGGTAACCGGTATTAAAGTGAGCCTGTTTATATTACTCCGCTCTCCTGCACTTGACTTCGCCTCCCATATACACGCATTACATGTTGTCAATTAAAATGACATCAAATGACATCAAATTGATCAGAAATTCTAAATAAATGACTATTGTAGCTGGAAACGGCAAATTTGGATCATTAGAAAACCCTTTTGCAATTATGTTAGCACAGCTGAAAACTGTTGTTCTGAAGAAAGACGCAATAAAACTGGCCTTCCTTAGACTAGTTGAGTATCTGGAGCTTCCGCATTTGTGGGTTCGATTACACGCTCAAAACGGACAGAAACAAATAACTTTCTTCTGAAACTGTCACACTCTCATCTGTTTCACCTGTCCTTGTTATTGTCTCCACCCCTTCTAGGTGTCGCTTATTATCCCCGGTGTATATATCCCTGTGTTTCCTGTCCCTCTGTGCCAAGTCAACCAGCGTTTTTCCTCGCTCCTATTTTTTCCCAGTCTATTTTGGTTCTAGTCCTCCTGGTTTTGACCCTTGCTTGTACTGACTCCAAATCCGCCTGCCTGACCACTCTGCCTGTTCTGTCTTCAAGCCTGCCTATCCCCTTGTACTGTTTTGACTCGGATCTGGTTACTGAACCCCTGCCTGGCCTCACCTCGAGACTGCCCTTCGTCTGGTCCCGTTTTGAACTCTGACCCGGTTTATGAAGTCTCGCCTGTCCCTGGCCTACCTTTTGCCTACCCCTTGGATGAATGAATATTGGGGCTCAACCATCTGCTTCCTTTGTCTGCATTTGGGTTTCGCCTCGTGTCCTTATAGAAACTCATCAGTCTTTTCTAGTTCTGAGACATTAAGAAATTCCATGCAAGAAATTTCCAAGAAACTGAAGATCTCGTACAACGTTGTGTACTACTCCCTTCACAGAATAGTGCAAACTGGCTCTAACCAGAATAGAAAGAGGAGTGGGAAACAGTGAAGAGGCTGGCCTTCTAGGCAGAGTTGCAAAGAAAAAAACAGGTCTCGCACTGGCCAATAAAAAGTAAAGATTAAGATGGGAAAAAGACCCAGACACCGGACAGAGGAACTCTGTTGCGGTAGTACACAGTGTGGTATGAGATCGTCAGTTTCTAGGCAATTTCTCGCATGGAATAGCCTTCATTTCTCAGAACAAGAATAGACTGCCGTGTCCTCTTCACTACTGAGGATGTGTGTGTGGACCATGTTAGGTCCTTAGTGATGTGGACACCGAGGAACTTGACCCGCTCAACTACAGCCCCGTCGATGTGGATAGGTGCGTTATCTACCATTTTCTCTTAGTCCACAATCAGCTCCTTGGTCTTGTTGACATTGAGGGAGAGATTGTTGTCCTGGCACCACACTGCCAGGTTTCTGACTCGCTCATCGTGGTCAATGATCAGGCCTACCACTATCGTGGTAGCAAACTTAACAATGCTGTTGGAGTCACGCGTGGCTACACGGTCATGGGAGTACAGCAGGGGACTAAGCACACACCCCAGTGCGGCACATATGTTAGCGTGTGAAGTGCAAATAGAAATTGCATAATTTGTTGATCTGTTGGAGCGATATGCAAATTGGAGTGGGTCCAGGGTGTCTGGTATGATGGTGTTAATGTGTGCCTTGACCAGCCTTTCAAAGAACTTCATGATTACAGACTGAGTGCCATCGCGAAATAACCCTTTAGGCAGTTCTTATGAACTCTAAGGTAGTCAGCAGCATACCACCCTGCATCCCGCTGAAGGCTTGCTTCTTAAGCTAAGCAGGATTGGTCCTGGATGGTTGACCAGATGCTGCTGGAAGAGGTGTTGGAGGGCCAGTAGGAGGCACTCTTTCCTCTGGTCTAAAAACAAATTCCAATATCCCAAGGCAGTGATTGGGGACATTGCCCTGTGTAGGGTGCCACCTTTCGGAAGGGACGTTAACCAGGAGTCCTGACTCTCTGTGGTCACTTAAGATCCCATGGCACTTATCGTAAGAGTAGGGGTGTTAACCCTGGTGTCCTGGATAAATTCCCAATCTGGCCCTCATACCATCATGGCCACCTAATCATCCCCCAGTTTACAATTGGCTCATTCATCTCCCCTGTAACTATTCCCCAGGTTGTTGCTGTAAATGAGAATGTGTTCTGAGTCAACTTGGATAAATAAATAAAAAACAGGGACAATGTTGGTCAGCAAGATCACACAGTCGTCCGGGACGTCGTCTATGTCCAGTCCCTAAAAAGCGGTAACTTTAGCCTTTAGATGTCACCACTAATCCATGGCTTCTGGCTTGGGTATGAACGTGCAGTAATAATAGTACATGGGACTTACTTTTCAAGGACCCAATGCCTCTTTACAATTGTAGAAATAAAAATAAAAACAAACAAATCAGGAGTCAAAACAAAACATAAAGAGAGGGGTGGGCTCAAAGAAGGGAATATGTGTGATGTATCAATGTATGGGGAGGGGAGGGTTGGGGTTTGGATATGGTTTAGGGTAAAGGGGCAGGGTAAGGATTTGGGGGGGTTCTGAAAGTTCTAAAAGTTAAGGGGGGAAAGGTGCTGAGGGGCTTTGTAGTTTTAGAGTAGTGTGTTGCAGTAGTCAAGACAGGAGGATATTAATGCATGTATGAGGGTTTCAGCTGCATGATGGGAGAGGGAGGACCTGACTTTGTGGAGTCCATGATGATGGCAAGGTTGCATGCGTGGAGGGAGGGAGGGAGGAAGAGAGAGACAGGGGTGTCGTCAATGGTGAGGGTGAGGTTGCCAGCTTTGGTGAGGGTGGATTTGGTGCCTATGAATTAGAGTTCTGTTTTATCAATGTTGAGCATGGGGAATTTTTGTTGTATCAATTTTTTATTGCAGAGGCAGGATTCAATGTGGATCATAAGTAGGTTGAGGAAGGATTTGGTGCTGAGGTAGATCTGGGTGTCATCGGCATAGCAATAGAAGTCAAGGTTGGCGTGATGGAGAATCTAACCAAGGTGAAGGATGAGATGTCCTGGGGGGACACCCTGTATAACTGCAGCTGAGTCTGAAGTGTGGCCCTTGAGGGAGATGTGTCCGGTTTGTGGGGTATTATTTTAGCCAGGAGAGTGCGGTGCCCTTTGGGATCTAATGGCACTCAGGTTAAGGAGAATCAAGATGTTGAGAGCACCGGCGTCAGCAGAGGTCAGGAGGTCATTGATAACTTTGAGGAGTGCAGTTTCAGTACTGTGGAGGGGGCGGAAGGCAGACTAGAAAGGCTCAAACAGGATGATGATTAGCAAGTGGGTCTGTAATTGGGAGGCAACAATACGTTCCAGAGTCTTGGCAAGGAATTGGAGGTTGGAAATGGGGCAGAAGTTATTTGGGATGGTGGTGTCCAGTCCTGGTTTTTTAAAGATGGGGATGACTGCAGCTGTTTTTTAGTTGGAGGGGACAGTTCAGTGGGCAAGGGAGAGGTTGACGGTGTGTGTGAGATATGGACAGAGAGCAGGCAGGAAGGCATTGATGAGAACAGTGGGGAGAGGATACAGGGATGGACAGAGAGCAGGCAGGAAGGCATTGATGAGAACAGTGGGGAGAGGATACAGGGATGGACAGAGAGCAGGTAGGAAGGCATTGATGAGAACAGTGGGGAGAGGATTCAGGGATGGACAGAGAGCAGGTAGGAAGGCATTGATGAGGACAGTGGGGAGAGCATACAGGGATGGACAGAGGGCAGATAGGAAGGCATTGATGAGAACAGTGGGGAGAGGATACAGGGATGGACAGAGAGCAGGTAGGAAGGCATTGATGAGAACAGTGGGGAGAGGATACAGGGATGGACAGAGAGCAGGTAGGAAGGCATTGATGAGAACAAGTCACAAGTCTGAAGTAGTTTGCTGACAGTGGAGAACAGAGTCCGGGAGTTCTTATTGGAGCTGTTGATGATGTTGGAGAAGTAGGTGGACCTGGCAGCACTGAGGCCATCTCTGTAGCTGGAGAGGTGGGGTTTGTTGGCCTCAGCGTGGACAGTGAGCCCATACTTCCTGCTCGGGTGCTCCAGGCGGCAGCCAGCTTGCTTCAGGGTGCGGAGCTCAGGGGTCAACCAGGGGGAGGAGAAGGAGGAGGAGGAGGTGACAGGTTTAGCTTGGAGCAGGGTCAGAGAGTTGAGGGAGACAGATAGAGCAGTATGGAATTGGGCAGCGAGTTCAGGTGGGGGCGTGGTCAAGAGGCAGGGCAGAGCAGATGGATTAGAGAGTTGGAGGGAAATGAAGGATGTTGTGGTCACACAGTGGGAACAGGTAGGGGGAAATACGAATTAGTTTGAAGCCAATAGTGCAGATGAGGTCAAGTATGTATCCTTTACTGTGACTGGGAACATTGACACTATGTGGACGATGTCGTTGATGCACTTCCTGATAAAACCTGTGACTGATTATGTGAATTCCTTGATGCTAACGGATGATTCCCGAAACATATTCCAGTCTGCAAAACAATCCTGTAACATAGCTTCCACTTCGTCAGACAAATTCTACACTGAGCGCGACATTGGTACTTCCTATTTGAGCTTCTGTTTGTAAACGATAAGCAGAAGGGTATAATCGTGGTCTGATTGACTGAAGGGAGGTCTAGGGTGGGCCTTGTATGCATGTCTGTGGGTTGAATAAAAGTGATCCAGACTTTTAGCCCCGCTTGTGGCACAGGAGACGTGCTGGTAAAACTTGGGTAAGACTGCTTTTAATCTTCTTGAGTTAAAGATACCAACTACAAGGAACGCAGCCTCTGGGTGTGTGGTTTCTTCTTTGTTTACGGCCCCATACAGTATTCGTTGAGTGCCAAAGTGGTGTTGGCTTGTGGTGGGTTGTAGACTGCAGTGATAATTATATATGAGAACTCTCTTAGAAGACAGAAGGGTCTAATAATTACCATGAGGTATTCAGCTTGAGATTGTCTTCATACTGGAAGCTGAAACACTAGTTGTCCTTGACAAATAAGCGCAACACTCCGTTGTTCGGTCTTGGCGGTGCATTGAGAAACCGTCAAGTTGGATATGTAGCGCCTTGGAGAGCCATGTCTCTGTGAGGCATAGAATTTTACAAGGGAGTGCCTGATGGCTTTTTTCAGTGTCTCAATCTAACCAAGATGCCTTCTCTTCTCCCGAGTCTCTGCTGGTGGCGCTTCTTTGGTAATCTGTAGAGGGGAACTAGGGTCCGTTGTAAACAAAGAGTCCAGAGACGTTGAGTCAGTAAGTCAGTAACAGACGATCTGACGTCCTAAACTGCTTGGCGGTCATAGGTGATAAGAGCATGAACTTTCTGTACAAAGAAAGTCAAGATGAACAGGAAAAAAATACATTTTCTAACAAAGTTGGGTCGGAGCTCATAAATTGGCAGCCTTTTGCATTGGTGCCATCTACCCCAGATAGAAGGATACTCACAGAGTGCAGACAGATGGTTCTCTGTTGTCCTCTGTGTGTCTGTTTGCATGTTTGTTTGTGTGTGTGTGCTTGTACAAGTTTATGTATGTTACTCAGTTTCCCTCTGTGGGATCATAATATGATTACCAAGTCATCGATATCACCATTATGTGCAACCGACATCCAACGTGATCCATGACTTTTGCTTTGGTATGGTTTGGGAGGTGAAATTAGATATTGATAATAGAATATTGAAATGAAATGTTTAATATGAAACCATGTATTTTTTTATGTGACATAAAATGTGTGGCCCAGTCAGCACATTTGGTTCCTTGGAAGTTGTGTGAACGTACATTTTTGTTTTCGCATTGGTTCTGGGAACGAAGCCATATGTTTCCTGACGGGTAAAACAGAAAGTGAAAATTTGACCTGTTCTGGGAATTTGAATTTTTAGGTTGCAGGGAGGTTCTGAGAATGTTTTACTCTGGTCCCTTGAAATTCTTCCTTTGAGGTTTAATAAATGCTATGAGAATGGAAATTATAGGTTATTTGTAGTTTTTTATATATCTTCCTTAAAACATGTGACTTTTAATTACACTGCTAGCTTATTTTGAGTTAACTTTTTTGAACTCCAAGCACAGTTAAGACACATGGAAATTAATTTCCTTAGGCAATAATCATGCAAACACATGCACGTTTTATTGTGACATGGCATCACAAAGTCCAACTTCAAAACATAAATGGAAAAACCAAAGCCTGTAATGATATCAAATTCCCTCTCTTCTCTATCACTCCTGCGATCTCAAGTCTGAGTCACTGAGTCACTACAAGGTCAAATTTTCAGTGGTGCCCTGCAGCGTTTGTTTGTTCGTTGATTAAACTCATCCATTTTTGCTGCTTTGTTATAGTAGTTTAATAGTGTTTTGTGTTGCATCGGATTACTGATTAGGCTACTGTAGAGCGACATGAAGTGCGCACAGTGGATATTCTCCTACCTGGATTACTTTTGCTGTTACCTGAAACAGCATTCGTACTTCTGAGAAAGTCGGCGGCAACACACACTATAGCAGAAATGATCTCTTGCAATGTAACAACTCGCATTGGGGAGAATGGACCAAAGGGGACATACATGCAGAGATGGTGAGACAAAACAACCAGGGCGAAGTATTACTAAGTAGGAAGAGGAAAAGACGTGGGAAAGGAGGTGTGGCCAGAGGTTGAGGAGGAACAAAACAAAGGTTCCGCTTCCAACTAACCTGCTCTCCAATGTCCAATCACTGAAGGGGAAAGGAGGTGTGGCCAGAGGTTGAGGAGGAACAAAACAAAGGTTCCGCTTCCAACTAACCTGCTCTCCAATGTCCAATCACTGAAGGGGAAAGGAGGTGTGGCCAGAGGTTGAGGAGGAACAAAACAAAGGTTCCGCTTCCAACTAACCTGCTCTCCAATGTCCAATCACTGGGGAAGGGGAAAGGAGGTGTGGCCAGAGGTTGAGGAGGAACAAAACAAAGGTTCCGCTTCCAACTAACCTGCTCTCCAATGTCCAATCACTCAAGGGGAAAGGAGGTGTGGCCAGAGGTTGAGGAGGAACAAAACAAAGGTTCCGCTTCCAACTAACCTGCTCTCCAATGTCCAATCACTGGGGAAGGGGAAAGGAGGTGTGGCCAGAGGTTGAGGAGGAACAAAACAAAGGTTCCGCTTCCAACTAACCTGCTCTCCAATGTCCAATCACTGGGGAAGGGGAAAGGAGGTGTGGCCAGAGGTTGAGGAGGAACAAAACAAAGGTTCCGCTTCCAACTAACCTGCTCTCCAATGTCCAATCACTGAAGGGGAAAGGAGGTGTGGCCAGAGGTTGAGGAGGAACAAAACAAAGGTTCCGCTTCCAACTATCCTGCTCTCCAATGTCCAATCACTGAAGGGGAAAGGAGGTGTGGCCAGAGGTTGAGGAGGAACAAAACAAAGATTCCGCTTCCAACTATCCTGCTCTCCAATGTCCAATCACTGAAGGGGAAAGGAGGTGTGGCCAGAGGTTGAGGAGGAACAAAACAAAGATTCCGCTTCCAACTATCCTGCTCTCCAATGTCCAATCACTGAAGGGGAAAGGAGGTGTGGCCAGAGGTTGAGGAGGAACAAAACAAAGGTTCCGCTTCCAACTAACCTGCTCTCCAATGTCCAATCACTGAAGGGAAAGGAGGTGTGGCCAGAGGTTGAGGAGGAACAAAACAAAGATTCCGCTTGCAACTATCCTGCTCTCCAATGTCCAATCAATAAAGGGGAAAATGGACGGATTGCGGGCAAACTCACGGTATCTATATGAATACAGGGAGGCCTGTGTGATGTCCATTTCTGAAACTTGGCTGTCGGAGGTGGTGCCTGACTCTGAAGTCACCCCTGACAGATTCACTATTACTCGGATGTACAGAGAGAAGTGAGGCTGCTGGTAAGGAGCACTGAGGGGGAGTCTGTGTTCTGATAAATGATAGGTGGTGTAAAACTCTTTCAGTAGCTTTAATTACTCCAGTTACCCCACCTCTCTCTCTTCCCCAGTAGCTTTAATTACTCTAGTTACCCCACCTCTCTCTCTTCCCCAGTAGCTTTAATTACTGCAGTTACCCCACCTCTCTCTCTTCCCCAGTAGCTTTAATTACTCTAGTTACCCCACCTCTCTCTCTTCCCCAGTAGCTTTAATCACTCCAGTTACCCCACCTCTCTCTCTTCCCCAGTAGCTTTAATTACTCTAGTTACCCCACCTCTCTCTCTTCCCCAGTAGCTTTAATCACTCCAGTTACCCCACCTCTCTCTCTTCCCCAGTAGCTTTAATCACTCCAGTTACCCCACCTCTCTCTCTTCCCCAGTAGCTTTAATCAAGTTACCCCACCTCACTCCAGTTACCCACCTCTCTCTCTTCCCCAGTAGCCACCTCTCTCTCTTCCCCAGTAGCTTTAATTACTCTAGTTACCCCACCTCTCTCTCTTCCCCAGTAGCTTTAATCACTCCAGTTACCCCACCTCTCTCTCTTCCCCAGTAGCTTTAATCACTCCAGTTACCCCACCTCTCTCTCTTCCCCAGTAGCTTTAATCACTCTAGTTACCCCACCTCTCTCTCTTCCCCAGTAGCTTTAATCACTCCAGTTACCCCACCTCTTTCTCTTCCCCAGTAGCTTTAATCACTCCAGTTACCCCAGCTCTCTCTCTTCCCCAGTAGCTGTAATTACTCTGGTTACCCCACCTCTCTCTTTAATTACTTCCCCAGTAGCTTTAATCACTCCAGTTACCCCACCTCTCTCTCCCCCAGTAGCTTTAAAATCCTCTAGTTACCCCACCTCTCTCTCTTCCCCAGTAGCTTTAATCACTCCAGTTACCCCACCTCTCTCTCTTCCCCAGTAGCTTTAATCACTCTAGTTACCCCACCTCTCTCTCTCTTCCCCAGTAGCTTTAATCACTCCAGTTACCCCACCTCTCTCTCTCCCCAGTAGCTTTAATTACTCTAGTTACCCCACCTCTCTCTCTTCCCCAGTAGCTTTAATCACTCTAGTTACCCCACCTCTCTCTCTTCCCCAGTAGCTTTAATCACTCCAGTTACCCCACCTCTCTGTCTTCCCCAGTAGCTTTAATCACTCCAGTTACCCCACCTCTTTCTCTTCCCCAGTAGCTTTAATCACTCCAGTTACCCCAGCTCTCTCTCTTCCCCAGTAGCTTTAATCACTGTAGTTACCCCACCTCTCTCTCTTCCCCAGTAGCTTTAATCACTCCAGTTACCCCACCTCTCTCTCTTCCCCAGTAGCTTTAATCACTCCAGTTACCCCCTCTCTCTTCCTCTCTCTCTTCCCCAGTAGCTTTAATCACTCTACTTACCCCACCTCTCTCTTTCCCCAGTAGCTTTAATCACTCCAGTTACCCCACCTCTCTGTCTTCCCCAGTAGCTTTAATCACTCCAGTTACCCCACCTCTTTCTCTTCCCCAGTAGCTTTAATCACTCCAGTTACCCCAGCTCTCTCTCTTCCCCAGTAGCTGTAATTACTCTGGTTACCCCACCTCTCTCTCTTCCCCAGTAGCTTTAATCACTCCAGTTACCCCACCTCTCTCTCCCCCAGTAGCTTTAAAATCCTCTAGTTACCCCACCTCTCTCTCTTCCCCAGTAGCTTTAATCACTCCAGTTACCCCACCTCTCTCTCTTCCCCAGTAGCTTTAATCACTCTAGTTACCCCACCTCTCTCTCTTCCCCAGTAGCTTTAATCACTCCAGTTACCACACCTCTCTCTCTCCCCCAGTAGCTTTAATTACTCTAGTTACCCCACCTCTCTCTCTTCCCCAGTAGCTTTAATCACTCTAGTTACCCCACCTCTCTCTCTTCCCCAGTAGCTTTAATCACTCCAGTTACCCCACCTCTCTCTCTTCCCCAGTAGCTTTAATCACTCCAGTTACCCCACCTCTTTCTCTTCCCCAGTAGCTTTAATCACTCCAGTTACCCCAGCTCTCTCTCTTCCCCAGTAGCTTTAATCACTGTAGTTACCCCACCTCTCTCTCTTCCCCAGTAGCTTTAATCACTCCAGTTACCCCACCTCTCTCTCTCCCCCAGTAGCTTTAATTACTCTAGTTACCCCACCTCTCTCTCTTCCCCAGTAGCTTTAATCACTCCAGTTACCCCACCTCTCTCTCTTCCCCAGTAGCTTTAATCACTCTAGTTACCCCAACTTTCTCTCTTCCCCAGTAGCTTTAATCACTCCAGTTACCCCACCTCTCTCTCTTCCCCAGTAGCTTTAATTACTCTAGTTACCCCACCTCTCTCTCTTCCCCAGTAGCTTTAATTACTCTAGTTACCCCACCTCTCTCTCTTCCCCAGTAGCTTTAATTACTCTAGTTACCCCACCTCTCTCTCTCTTCCCCAGTAGCTTTAATCACTCCAGTTACCCCACCTCTCTCTCTCCCCAGTAGCTTTAATTACTCTAGTTACCCCACCTCTCTCTCTTCCCCAGTAGCTTTAATCACTCCAGTTACCCCCTCTCTCTCTTCCCCAGTAGCTTTAATCACTCCAGTTACCCCACCTCTCTCTCTTCCCCAGTAGCTTTAATCACTCCAGTTACCCCACCTCTCTCTCTTCCCCAGTAGCTTTAATCCCACCTCTCTCTTCCCCAGTAGTTACCCCACCTCTCTCTCTTCCCCAGTAGCTTTAATCACTCCAGTTACCCCACCTCTCTCTCTTCCCCAGTAGCTTTAATCACTCCAGTTACCCCACCTCTTTCTCTTCCCCAGTAGCTTTAATCACTCTAGTTACCCCACCTCTCTCTCTTCCCCAGTAGCTTTAATCACTCCAGTTACCACACTTCTCTCTCTCCCCAGTAGCTTTAATTACTCTAGTTACCCCACCTCTCTCTCTTTAATCACTCTCCCCAGTAGCTTTAATCACTCTTCAGTTACCCCACCCCTCTCTCTCTTCCCCACCTCTCTCTCTTCCCCAGTAGCTTTAATTACTCTAGTTACCCCACCAGTCTCTCTTCCCCAGTAGCTTTAATTACTCTAGTTACCCCACCTCTCTCTCTTCCCCAGTAGCTTTAATCACTCCAGTTACCCCACCTCTCTCTCTTCCCCAGTAGCTTTAATCACTCTAGTTACCCCAACTTTCTCTCTTCCCCAGTAGCTTTAATCACTCCAGTTACCCCACCTCTCTCTCTTCCCCAGTAGCTTTAATTACTCTAGTTACCCCACCTCTCTCTCTTCCCCAGTAGCTTTAATTACTCTAGTTACCCCACCTCTCTCTCTTCCCCAGTAGCTTTAATTACTCTAGTTACCCCACCTCTCTCTCTTCCCCAGTAGCTTTAATCACTCCAGTTACCCCACCTCTCTCTCCCCCAGTAGCTTTAATTACTCTAGTTACCCCACCTCTCTCTCTTCCCCAGTAGCTTTAATCACTCCAGTTACCCCCTCTCTCTCTTCCCCAGTAGCTTTAATCACTCCAGTTACCCCACCTCTCTCTCTTCCCCAGTAGCTTTAATCACTCCAGTTACCCCACCTCTCTCTCTTCCCCAGTAGCTTTAATCACTCCAGTTACCCCACCTCTCTCTCTCTTCCCCAGTAGCTTTAATCACTCCAGTTACCCCCTCTCTCTCTTCCCCAGTAGCTTTAATCACTCCAGTTACCCCCTCTCTTCTCCAGTAGTTTTAATCACTCCAGTTACCCCCTCTCTTCCCCAGTAGCTTTAATCACTCCAGTTACCCCCTCTCGTCCCCAGTAGCTTTAATCACTCCAGTTACCCCCTCTCTTCCCCTTCTCCAACATGCTAACTAGTCCTAGACACACTCCATAAATCCTACACATGGGAAAGTTAGAAAAAAAGTAAGAAAAAGAGAAGGGAAGACATGCAAAGAGTAGGAAAGAGAGAGAGAGTGAAAGAAATTGAGAAATAGAAGGAAAGAGAACGAGCAGAAAAGAGACAGAGCAACAGAAGGAAAAATAGAGAAAGAGAAGGAAAAAGAAGGAAAGAGGCAAAGAGAAGGAATGAGGGAAAGAGAAGGAAAAAGAGGCAAAGAGAAGGAAAGAGGGAAAGAAAAGGAAAAAGAGGCAAAGAGAAGGAAAGAGAGGGAAAGACAAGGAAAGAGAAGGAAAGAGAGGGAAAGAGAGGGAAAGACAAGGAAAGAGATAGAGAGGGAAAGCGACAGAGATACGTGTGGTCCACTGCACTCAAGGTGATTCATTCTATAAATGATATTTGTCTCTTTCCTTCCCTCCTTTTCTTTCTCTCTGAAGTACTAGCAGAGTAAGGAATCCCACAATACGCTAAACCACAAGCAACCATGTGATCACTTGAAGTTAGTGTGACAACATGAAACTACATGTGAAAACGTGATCATGTGAAGTGATTCACATGACATTTGACATGTGAAATCATGTCGGTATTCTGTGAGGCTCCCTCTGCCTTTGACTGATAAACGTTTTCTTCCCATGGCCAAGAGGGCTTGGTCATGCCATTTAACGACAATGCTACTGTTACTGTAGTGTATGTCGACTACCATGTTTATAGCCCAACAGAACAGCAAGCAAAAGACAGTAGTACGCCAGTGAGTTGTGTTAGCATCATTCTCATGTTGATGAAGCCTGTACAAACAAAATACATGTATACTGACTCTACACACCCACTCACATACAAGCTGCTGCTACTCTGTTTATCTTATATCCTGTGGCCTAGTCATCTCTCCCTCCCTCCATCCCTACATCCCTCCAACCCTCTCCTCTCCCTCCCCCATCCCTCCAACCCTCTCCTCTCCCTCCCTCCATCCCTCCAACCCTCTCCTCTCCTCCCTCCATCCCTCCAACCCTCTCCACTCCCTCCCTCCATCCCTACATCCCTCCAACCCTCTCCCCTCCCTCCCTCCATCCCTCCAACCCTCTCCTCTCCCTCCCTCCATCCCTCCAACCCTCTCCCCTCCCTCCCTCCTCCCTCCATCCCTCTAACCCTCTCCTCTCCTCCCTACATCCATACATCCCTCCAACCCTCTCCTCCATCTCTCCAACCCTCTCCCTCCCTCCCTCCATCCCTCCAACCCTCTCCTCTCCCTCCCTACATCCCTACATCCCTCCAACCCTATCCTCTCCCTCTCTCCATCCCTCTCCTCTCCCTCTCTCCATCCCTACATCCCTCCAACCCTCTCCCCTCCCTCCCTCCATCCCTCCAACCCTCTCCTCTCCCTCCCTCCATCCCTCTCCTCTCCCTCCCTACATCCCTACATCCCTCCAACCCTCTCCTCCATCTCTCCATCCCTCTCCTCTCCCTCCCTCCATCCCTCCATCCCTCCACCCCAGAATAATAACCTCTGATCAATCACTCTGATCAACAATCTGATGTCACCATATACTGAGACTGCTCTGGATGTCAATGGAAGGTGACAGTAAAGTTATACAGCATCAGAATGAGTGACCACCAGTCACCGTCCAGCCAGGGTGATACTTAGTGAACTCACAAGTTTACTGGAAGTTGTGAGTGAAGAACTTCAGGTGTGTGTAAAAAAGCCAGGTTATTGATGTCTGCTGCCTGTAATCAGGGTGTGTGTGTGTGTGTGTGTGTGTGTGTGTGTGTGTGTGTGTGTGTGTGTGTGTGTGTGTGTGTGTGTGTGTGTGTGTGTGTGTGTGTGTGTGTGTGTGTGTGTGTGTGTGCGCGCCTGTGTGTTTGACTCACTCTGAACAGGTAGCACACCCGTATAGGGCCGATAAGCCCCAGAACTCCCAAAGAGGAAAATCAATACAACCCACTCTTCAACTCTTCCTGGCTCTGGTGTGTGTGTGTGTGCGTGCGTGCGTAAAAATAGGTCTGATGAGGACTCACAGTGTGAGGAAGGACTCAGGGAACCTTCCCTTATTAACATTCTTGGAAAGGTTTTAATTTAGAGACTGTAAAGTACCCTAAATACCTTAGAAGAAAACTCTCTGAGAGAGAGAGAGAGAGAGAGAGAGAGAGAGAGAGAGACTGTAAAGCACCCTAGATACCTTAGAAAAAAACTCTCTGAGAGAGAGAAAGAGAGAGAGAGAGAGAGATAGTGAGAGAGACTGTAAAGCACCCTAAATACCTTAGAAGAAAACCTCTCTGAGAGAGAGAGAGAGAGAGATAGTGAGAGAGACTGTAAAGCACCCTAAATAACTTAGAAGAAAACCCCTCTGAGAGAGCGAGAAAGGGAGAGAGAGAGAGAGAGAGAGAGAGAGAGAGAGAGAGAGAGACTGTAAAGCACCCTAAATACCTTAGAAGAAAACCCCTCTGAGAGAGAGCGAGAAAGAGAGAGAGAGAGAGAGAGAGATAGTGAGAGAGACTGTAAAGCACCTTGGAAGGGAGTTCCATGCACTCATAGCTCTGTATAATACTGTATATAAGATGGAAGGGAGTTCCATGAACTCATAGCTCTGTATAATACTGTATATAAGATGGAAGGGAGTTCCATGAACTCATAGCTCTGTATAATACTGTATATAAGATGGAAGGGAGTTCCATGAACTCATAGCTCTGTATAATACTGTATATAAGATGGAAGGGAGTTCCATGAACTCATGGCTCTGTATAATACTGTATATAAGATGGAAGGGAGTTCCATGAACTCATGTCTCTGTATAATACTGTATATAAGATGGAAGGGAGTTCCATGAACTCATGGCTCTGTATAATACTGTATATAAGATGGAAGGGAGTTCCATGAACTCATGGCTCTGTATAATACTGTATATAAGATGGAAGGGAGTTCAAAGAACTCATGTCTCTGTATAATACTGTAAATACGATGGAAGGGAGTTCCATGAACTCATAGCTCTGTATAATACTGTATATAAGATGGAAGGGAGTTCCATGAACTCATAGCTCTGTATAATACTGTATATAAGATGGAAGGGAGTTCCATGAACTCATGGCTCTGTATAATACTGTATATAAGATGGAAGGGAGTTCCATGAACTCATGTCTCTGTATAATACTGTATATAAGATGGAAGGGAGTTCCATGAACTCATGGCTCTGTATAATACTGTATATAAGATGGAAGGGAGTTCCATGAACTCATGGCTCTGTATAATACTGTATATAAGATTGAAGGGAGTTCCATGAACTCATAGCTCTGTATAATACTGTATATAAGATGGAAGGGAGTTCCATGCACTCATTGCTCTGTTTAATACTGTATATAAGATTGAAGGGAGTTCCATGAACTCATGGTTCTGTATAATACTGTATATAAGATGGAAGGGAGTTCCATGAACTCATGGCTCTGTATAATACTGTATATAAGATGGAAGGGAGTTCCATGAACTCATAGCTCTGTATAATACTGTATATAAGATGGAAGGGAGTTCCATGCACTCATAGCTCTGTATAATACTGTATATAAGATGGAAGGGAGTTCCATGAACTCATAGCTCTGTATAATACTGTATATAAGATGGAAGGGAGTTCCATGCACTCATAGCTCTGTATAATACTGTATATAAGATGGAAGGGAGTTCCATGAACTCATAGCTCTGTATAATACTGTATATAAGATGGAAGGGAGTTCCATGAACTCATAGCTCTGTATAATACTGTATATAAGATGGAAGGGAGTTCCATGAACTCATAGCTCTGTATAATACTGTATATAAGATGGAAGGGAGTTCATGAACTCATAGCTCTGTATAATACTGTATATAAGATGGAAGGGAGTTCCATGAACTCATAGCTCTGTATAATACTGTATATAAGATGGAAGGGAGTTCCATGCACTCATAGCTCTGTATAATACTGTATATAAGATGGAAGGGAGTTCCATGAACTCATAGCTCTGTATAATACTGTATATAAGATGGAAGGGAGTTCCATGAACTCATAGCTCTGTATAATACTGTATATAAGATGGAAGGGAGTTCCATGAACTCATAGCTCTGTATAATACTGTATATAAGATGGAAGGAGTTCCATGAACTCATAGCTCTGTATAATACTGTATATAAGATGGAAGGGAGTTCCATGAACTCATAGCTCTGTATAATACTGTATATAAGATGGAAGGGAGTTCCATGAACTCATAGCTCTGTATAATACTGTATATAAGATGGAAGGGAGTTCCATGAACTCATAGCTCTGTATAATACTGTATATAAGATGGAAGGGAGTTCCATGAACTCATAGCTCTGTATAATACTGTATATAAGATGGAAGGGAGTTCCATGAACTCATAGCTCTGTATAATACTGTATATAAGATGGAAGGGAGTTCCATGAACTCATAGCTCTGTATAATACTGTATATAAGATGGAAGGGAGTTCCATGAACTCATAGCTCTGTATAATACTGTATATAAGATGGAAGGGAGTTCCATGAACTCATAGCTCTGTATAATACTGTATATAAGATGGAAGGGAGTTCCATGAACTCATAGCTCTGTATAATACTGTATATAAGATGGAAGGGAGTTCCATGAACTCATAGCTCTGTATAATACTGTATATAAGATGGAAGGAGTTCCATGAACTCATAGCTCTGTATAATACTGTATATAAGATGGAAGGGAGTTCCATGAACTCATAGCTCTGTATAATACTGTATATAAGATGGAAGGGAGTTCCATGAACTCATAGCTCTGTATAATACTGTATATAAGATGGAAGGGAGTTCCATGAACTCATAGCTCTGTATAATACTGTATATAAGATGGAAGGGAGTTCCATGAACTCATAGCTCTGTATAATACTGTATATAAGATGGAAGGGAGTTCCATGAACTCATAGCTCTGTATAATACTGTATATAAGATGGAAGGGAGTTCCATGAACTCATGGCTCTGTATAATACTGTATATAAGATGGAAGGGAGTTCCATGAACTCATGGCTCTGTATAATACTGTATATAAGATGGAAGGGAGTTCCATGAACTCATGGCTCTGTATAATACTGTATATAAGATGGAAGGGTAGTTCCATGAACTCATAGCTCTGTATAATACTGTATATAAGATGGAAGGGAGTTCCATGAACTCATGGCTCTGTATAATACTGTATATAAGATGGAAGGGAGTTCCATGAACTCATAGCTCTGTATAATACTGTATATAAGATGGAAGGGAGTTCCATGAACTCATAGCTCTGTATAATACTGTATATAAGATGGAAGGGAGTTCCATGAACTCATAGCTCTGTATAATACTGTATATAAGATGGAAGGGAGTTCCATGAACTCATAGCTCTGTATAATACTGTATATAAGATGGAAGGGAGTTCCATGAACTCATAGCTCTGTATAATACTGTATATAATATGGAAGGGAGTTCCATGAACTCATAGCTCTGTATAATACTGTATATAAGATGGAAGGGAGTTCCATGAACTCATAGCTCTGTATAATACTGTATATAAGATGGAAGGGAGTTCCATGAACTCATAGCTCTGTATAATACTGTATATAAGATGGAAGGGAGTTCCATGAACTCATAGCTCTGTATAATACTGTATATAAGATGGAAGGGAGTTCCATGAACTCATAGCTCTGTATAATACTGTATATAAGATGGAAGGGAGTTCCATGAACTCATAGCTCTGTATAATACTGTATATAAGATGGAAGGGAGTTCCATGAACTCATAGCTCTGTATAATACTGTATATAAGATGGAAGGGAGTTCCATGAACTCATGGCTCTGTATAATACTGTATATAAGATGGAAGGGAGTTCCATGAACTCATGGCTCTGTATAATATTGTTTCCTTGAGTTTGTTCTGGACCAGGGGACTGTGAAAAGACCCCTGGTGGCATGTCTGGTGGGGGAAGTGTGCGTGTTAGTGCTGTGTGTAAGTTGACTATGCAAACAATTTGAAATTTCCAACACAATAATGTTTCTTATAAAAACATGAATTGACAGTGTTTCCTCAACTCTTAGCCAACAGAGACTGGCATGCATAGTTTTAATACTAATGAAGTGCTAGATGTTCTGTTCTGGGCCAGCTGCAGCACTTGATCATATGACTGGACAGTAATCAAGATAAAATAAAACTAGAGCCTGCATGACTTGCTTTGTGGAGTGTGGTGTCAAAAAAGCAGAGCATCTCTTTATTACGGACAGACCTCTCCCCATCTTTACAACCATTGAATCTATATGTTTTGACCATGACAGTTTACAATCTAAGGTAACGCCAAGTAATTTAGTCTCCTCAACTTGATCAACAGCCCCACCATTCATTAACCAGATACAATGCTCTTAGTTTTAGATGTTCAGGACCAGTTTATTACTGGCCACCCATTCCAAAACAGACTGCAACACTTTGTTAAGGGTTTCGGTGAGTTCATTAGCTGTGGTTGCTGATGCGTACATGATTGAATCATCAGCATACATGGACACACATGCTTTGTTGTCACGTTGTTCGTAATGATGGTCGGACCAAGGCGCAGCTTACGTAGAGTTCCACATATTTTATTAGAAAGTGAAACTTAGAAAACCAAAAACAATAAAGAATAAACGAACCGTGACGACAAAAGGCAACTAAACATAAACAATATCTCATAACCTACAGGTGGTAAACATGCTACTTAATTATGATCCCCAATTAGAGACAATGATTACCAACTGTCTCTAATTGGAAATATTACCAACATAGAAAACAAACCTAGAACCCCACATAGAAAATATAAACTAGAACAACCCCTAGTCACGCCCTGATCTACTCAACCATAGAAAATAAATGTTCTCTATGGTCAGGCAGGTCATTGTTAAAAATATAAATTAGTAGAGGGCCTGGAGAGCTGCCCTGTGGTCCACCAAACTGTACATGTTTGATGTTAGATAAGCTTCCATTAATGAAAACTCTCTGAGATCTGATCCACAATGTGGTAGAGGTTGAAAGCCATTGACCTTTCTAGCGCAGGGGTTCCACTAGCGGAACACCTCGACAACATTCCGCTGAAAAGGCAGAGCGGGAAATTCAAAAATATATTTTAGAAATATGTAACTTTCACACATTAAGTCCAATACAGCAAATGAACCATAAACATTTTGTTAATCTACCCATCGTGTCCGATTTAAAAAATGCTTTACAGCTAAAGCACAACATATGATTATGTTAGATCACCGCCAAGTCGCTCTCTCTCTCTCTCTCTCTCTCTCTCTCTCTCTCTCTCTCTCTCTCTCTCTCTCTCTCTCTCTCTCTCTCTCTCTCTCTCTCTCTCTCTCTCTCTCTCTCTCTCTCTCTCTCTCTCTCTCTAACAGTAGAGATCGCTCTACTCTCTCTCATTTGAACAGTAGAGATCTCTCTACTCAATTTAATTAAATTAAATTCAAGGGGCTTTATTGGCATGGTAAACGTGTTAACATTGCCAAAGCAAGTGAGGTGGATAATATACAAAAGTAAAATTAACAGTAAACATTACACATACAGAAGTTTCAAAACAATAAAGACATTACAAATCATTTACATTTAAGTCATTTAGCAGACTTACAAATTGGTGCGTTCACCTTATGACATCCAGTGGAACAGCCACTTTACAATAGTGCATCTAAATCTTTTAAGGGGGTGAGAAGGATTACTTTATCCTATCCTAGGTATTCCTTAAAGAGGTGGGGTTTCAGGTGTCTCCGGAAGGTGGTGATTGACTCCGCTGTCCTGGCGTCGTGAGGGAGTTTGTTCCACCATTGGGGGCCAGAGCAGCGAACAGTTTTGACTGGGCTGAGCGGGAACTGGACTTCCTCAGTGGTAGGGAGGCGAGCAGGCCAGAGGTGGATGAACGCAGTGCCCTTGTTTGGGTGTAGGGCCTGATCAGAGCCTGGAGGTACTGAGGTGCCGTTCCCCTCACAGCTCCGTAGGCAAGCACCATGGTCTTGTAGCGGATGCGAGCTTCAACTGGAAGCCAGTGGAGAGAGCGGAGGAGCGGGGTGACGTGAGAGAACTTGGGAAGGTTGAACACCAGACGGGCTGCGGCGTTCTGGATGAGTTGTAGGGGTTTAATGGCACAGGCAGGGAGCCCAGCCAACAGCGAGTTGCAGTAATCCAGACGGTGACAAGTGCCTGGATTAGGACCTGCGCCGCTTCCTGTGTGAGGCAGGGTCGTACTCTGCGGATGTTGTAGAGCATGAACCTACAGGAACGGGCCACCGCCTTGATGTTAGTTGAGAACGACAGGGTGTTGTCCAGGATCACGCCAAGGTTCTTAGCGCTCTGGGAGGAGGACACAATGGAGTTGTCAACCGTGATGGCGAGATCATGGAACGGGCAGTCCTTCCCCGGGAGGAAGAGCAGCTCCGTCTTGCCGAGGTTCAGCTTGAGGTGGTGATCCCTCATCCACACTGATATGTCTGCCAGACATGCAGAGATGCGATTCGCCACCTGGTCATCAGAAGGGGGAAAGGAGAAGATGAATTGTGTGTCGTCTGCATAGCAATGATAGGAGAGACCATGTGAGGTTATGACAGAGTCAAGTGACTTGGTGTATAGCGAGAATAGGAGAGGGCCTAGAACAGAGCCCTGGGGGACGCCAGTGGTGAGAGCGCGTGGTGAGGAGACAGATTCTCGCCACGCCACCTGGTAGGAGCGACATGTCAGGTAGGACGCAATCCAAGCGTGGGCCGCGCCGGAGATGCCCAACTCGGAGAGGGTGGAGAGAAGGATCTGATGGTTCACAGTATCGAAGGCAGCCGATAGGTCTAGAAGGATGAGAGCAGAGGAGAGAGAGTTAGCTTTAGCAGTGCGGAGCGCCTCCATGATACAGAGAAGAGCAGTCTCAGTTGAATGACTAGTCTTGAAACCTGACTGATTTGGATCAAGAAGGTCATTCTGAGAGAGATAGCGGGAGAGCTGGCCAAGGACGGCACGTTCAAGAGTTTTGGAGAGAAAAGAAAGAAGGGATACTGGTCTGTAGTTGTTGACATCGGAGGGATCGAGTGTAGGTTTTTTCAGAAGGGGTGCAACTCTCGCTCTCTTGAAGACGGAAGGGACGTAGCCAGCGGTCAGGGATGAGTTGATGAGCGAGGTGAGGTAAGGGAGAAGGTCTCCGGAAATGGTCTGGAGAAGAGAGGAGGGGATAGGGTCAAGCGGGCAGGTTGTTGGGCGGCCGGCCGTCACAAGACGCGAGATTTCATCTGGAGAGAGAGGGGAGAAAGAGGTCAGAGCACAGGGTAGGGCAGTGTGAGCAGAACCAGCGGTGTCGTTTGACTTAGCAAACGGGGATCGGATGTCTTCGACCTTCTTTTCAAAATGGTTGACGAAGTCATCTGCAGAGAGGGAGGAGGGGGAGGGGAGGAGGATTCAGGAGGGAGGAGAAGGTGGCAAAGAGCTTCCTAGGGTTAGAGGCAGATGCTTGGAATTTAGAGTGGTAGAAAGTGGCTTTAGCAGCAGAGACAGAAGAGGAAAATGTAGAGAGGAGGGAGAAAGGATGCCAGGTCCGCAGGGAGGCGAGTTTTCCTCCATTTCCGCTCGGCTGCCCGGAGCCCTGTTCTGTGAGCTCGCAATGAGTCGTCGAGCCACGGAGCGGGAGGGGAGGACCGAGCCGGCCTGGAGGATAGGGGACATAGAGAGTCAAAGGATGCAGAAAGGGAGGAGAGGAGGGTTGAGGAGGCAGAATCAGGAGATAGGTTGGAAAAGGTTTGAGCAGAGGGAAGAGATGATAGGATGGAAGAGGAGAGAGTAGCGGGGAGAGAGAGCGAAGGTTGGGACGGCGCGATACCATCCGAGTAGGGGCAGTGTGGGAAGTGTTGGATGAGAGCGAGAGGGAAAAGGATACATGGTAGTGGTCGGAGACTTGGAGGGGAGTTGCAATGAGGTTAGTGGAAGAACAGCATCTAGTAAAGATGAGGTCGAGCGTATTGCCTGCTTTGTGAGTAGGGGGAAGGTGAGAGGGAGAGGTCAAAAGAGGAGAGGAGTGGAAAGAAGGAGGCAGAGAGGAATGAGTCAAAGGTAGACGGGGGAGGTTAAAGTCGCCCAGAACTGTGAGAGGTGAGCCGTCCTCAGGAAAGGAGCTTATCAAGGCATCAAGCTCATTGATGAACTCTCCGAGGGAACCTGGAGGGCGATAAATGATAAGGATGTTAAGCTTGAAAGGGCTGGTAACTGTGACAGCATGGAATTCAAAGGAGGCGATAGACAGATGGGTAAGGGGAGAAAGAGAGAATGACCACTTGGGAGAGATGAGGATCCCGGTGCCACCACCCCGCTGACCAGAAGCTCTCGGGGTGTGCGAAACACGTGGGCGGACGAAGAGAGAGCAGTAGGAGTAGCAGTGTTATCTGTGGTGATCCATGTTTCCGTCAGTGCCAAGAAGTCGAGGGACTGGAGGGGGGCATAGGCTGAGATTAACTCTGCCTTGTTGGCCGCAGATCGGCAGTTCCAGAGGCTACCGGAGACCTGGAACTCCACGTGGGTTGTGCGCGCTGGGACCACCAGATTAGGGTGGCCGCGCGGTGTGGAGCGTTTGTATGGTCTGTGCAGAGAGGAGAGAACAGGGATAGACAGACACATAGTTGACAGGCTACAGAAGAGGCTACGCTAATGCAAAGGAGATTGGAATGACAAGTGGACTACACGTCTCGAATGTTCAGAAAGTTAAGCTTACGTAGCAAGAATCTTATTGACTAAAATGATTCAAATGATACAGTACTGCTGAAGTAGGCTAGCTGGCAGTGGCTGCGTTGTTGACTTTGTAGGCTAGCTGGCAGTGGCTGCGTTGTTGACACTACACTAATCAAGTCGTTCCGTTGAGTGTGATAGTTTCTACAGTGCTGCTATTCGGGGCCAGCTGGCTAGCTAGCAGTGTTGATTACGTTACGTTGCGTTAAAAGAACGACAATAGCTGGCTAGCTAACCTAGAAAATCGCTCTAGACTACACAATTATCTTTGATACAAAGACGGCTATGTAGCTAGCTATGTAGCTAGCTACGATCAAACAAATCAAACCGTTGTACTGTAATGAAATGAAATGAAAATGTGATACTACCTGTGGAGCGAAGCGGAATGCGACCGGGTTGTTGAGTGAGGAAGTTCTATTCGGTAGACGTTGGCTAGCTGTTGGCTAGCTAGCAGTGTCTCCTACGTTAAGGACGACAAATAGCTGGCTAGCTAACCTCGGTAAATTAAGATAATCACTCTAAGACTACACACTCTAAACTACACAATTATCTTGGATACGAAGACAGCAAAGACAACTATGTAGCTAGCTAACACTACACTAATCAAGTCGTTCAGTTGAGTGTAATAGTTTTTACAGTGCTGCTATTCGGTAGACGATGGACGTTTGCTAGCTGGCTAGCTGGCTTGCTGCTGCGCAGATAGCAGTGTAGACTACGTTAGGACGACGAAAATACGATAATTACGCAATTATCTTTGATACAAAGACGGCTATGTAGCTAGCTAAGAAGAAATTGCTAAGATTAGACAAATCAAACCGTTGTACTATAATGAAATGTAATGAAATGTAATGAAAAGTTATACAACCTGCGGACCGAAGTGCGGATGCAACCGCTCGCTCCAACCCGGAAGTACAACAAATGTCATAATATATATATATCTATATATATACAGTGTTGTAACAATGTACAAATGGTTAAAGTACACAAGGGAAAATAAATAAGCATAAATATGGGTTGTATTTACAATGGTGTTTGTTTTTCACTGGTTGCCCTTTTCTTGCGGCAACAGGTCACAAATCTTGCTGCTCTACTCTCTCTCTCATTTTAACAGTAGAGACCTTTACCCCTATCTCTCTCCTTTTGTACCCCTATATTCAATCCTCCGACCTGTTTAGACTGTTGGGAATTGTTCCTTCTCTTCTCCCTTTCTGCAGTCTCCTGTTTTCTACCTTTCTACCGCTCTTCTCCTCATTCTCTAGTTCTCTTTGTATGCCTCTGTTCCACCTCCCTCTTTCTCTCTCTCCATTGTCTCTGCTGGTTGGCATGTGGCTCAGCCCCCTGTGGCCTCATTATCAGCCTGGAAGACTGAGGGAGAGGGTCTCACACACACACACACACACACACACACACACTCTGCCACTCCCTTGGTCTTGGGTGAATTGTCTCCACTCATCCATGCCATGTAGATTACAGTTTCATAATTACCATGGCAACAGGTAAACCAGGGTCAAACACTAATCTCTAATTCAAATGTAACTGGTGCAGTTCATCAAAACTATGAACTCTCAAAGGCAGGTAGTTTAAGGGGAGAGGAGAGGCACAACAGCTGCATTTCTCTTTGTCTGCATGTTGCTTTCTATGAAGAAACAAAATGGAGTGAGATAGACGTGAGTGGTGAAATACAGAAGGACAAAGAGAGTGAAAGAAGCTTTTGCCGTGCAGTATCGCTTCCAAAACAAGAGAGCGATAGAGAGAGAGAGGGAGAGAGAGAGA
This sequence comes from Oncorhynchus nerka, assembly GCF_034236695.1. Taxonomy (NCBI): domain Eukaryota; kingdom Metazoa; phylum Chordata; class Actinopteri; order Salmoniformes; family Salmonidae; genus Oncorhynchus; species Oncorhynchus nerka. The sequence goes on from NC_088418.1 coordinate 13,263,230, forward strand.
CAGGTGTCCGTCCCTAACCTGCATGTGAAACCAGAGAGGTGAAAGAACAAGAGAGAGAGTGAGAGACAGGTGTCCGTCCCTAACCTGCGTGTGAAAGAACAAGAGAGAGGGAGAGGGGGAGAAAGGTAGATTAGAAAGAGGAACACTACAGAATAAGAACTGCAGAGGGTTAGAAGTGTCCCTAACCTGGAGGATAGGGAGTGAGGTAGTGAGGGAAAGAGGAGGCTAACCTGCCTCACAAACCAGAGAAGGATGGAGAGAGAGGAGCAGAGGGGCAGAGAGGGAGAGAGGAGGCTTACCTGCCTCACAAACCAGAGAAGGATGGAGAGAGAGGGGCAGAGAGGGAGAGAGGAGAAGAGGAAAGGAGGCTTACCTGCCTCACAAACCAGAGAAGGATGGAGAGAGAGGGGCAGAGAGGAGAAGAGGAGAGGAGGCTTACCTGCCTCACAAACCAGAGAAGGATGGAGAGAGAGGGGCAGAGAGGAGAAGAGGAGAGGAGGCTTACCTGCCTCACAAACCAGAGAAGGATGGAGAGAGAGGGGCAGAGAGGGAGAGAGGAGAAGAGGGGAGGCTTACCTGCCTCACAAACCAGAGAAGGATGGAGAGAGAGGGGCAGAGAGGAGAAGAGGAGAGGAGGCTTTCCTGCCTCACAAACCAGAGAAGGATGGAGAGAGGGGCAGAGAGGGAGAGAGGAGAAGAGGATGGGAGGCTTACCTGCCTCACAAACCAGAGAAGGATTAAGAGAAAGGGGCAGAGAGGGAGAGAGGAGAGGAGGCGTTTTGAAGGAAAAGATTAGGAGGTGAAGTGAAAGAAGCGTGACAGAAGTCAGGAGGACACAACATAACCACAACACAGGGCCCTCATCATCCCTCTCTCTTACCCTCCATCTCCCTCCCCTCATTCCTCCAGAGATGCACTCTTCTGCCATCATGTGTTCTTTCATTTTCTGGTTCTCGTGGCCCACACCAGGTCTGTTGGGGAGGAATTTGGCAGAAAGAAAGGAGGGGTGAGAGGTAAGCAAGTGTAGATTCTGCAGTGCGTTGGCAGGACCATTCTGTCTCTCGTTCTCTTTCTTCTTATCTCTCTTTCTCTAGGGGGACAGGGAGACGGAACAGGGTCTCTAGGGAGACGGAAGAGTGTCTCTAGGGAGACAGGAGGATGGAGGTGGTGTGTCCTCAGTGTATTTTCACTTCTCTCTGTCTTCTAGTTTCTTTCCATCTGTCGTTGTACTGTTCTTTTGTTTCTGTGGCTTCCAGAGCCCTGAGCAGGACCTCGAGAGACAAACGCCATCGCTTCAGCCTCCAACATCCCCAAACCCATCTGTTACACCCACACACACACACACACACACACAAACACACACACATGCACACACAAGAGAAGACACACAAATGCACGCACACACTGTTTACATTCCTATGTCTGAAGCCCAGAGAGCAGTGAAAATTGACCACAATCACTATCAGTGTGTGTATATATAGTACAGTAGTCTGTAGTAGGGACATCAGAAGTCTGTAGTAGGGACATCAGAAGTCTGTAGTAGGGATATCAGTAGTCTGTAGTAGGGATATCAGTAGTCTGTAGTAGGGATATCAGTAGTCTGAGGAGAGAGATCAGTAGTCTGTAGTAGAGAGATCATTAGTCTGTAGTAGAGAGATCAGTAGTCTGTAGTAGAGAGATCAGTAGTCTGTAGTAGAGAGATCAGTTGTCTGTAGTAGGGATATCAGTTGTCTGTAGTAGAGAGATCAGTAGTCTGTAGTAGAGAGATCAGTAGTCTGTAGTAGAGAGATCAGTAGTCTGTAGTAGGGATATCAGTTGTCTGCAGTAGAGAGATCAGTAGTCTGAGGAGAGGGATATCAATAGTCTGAGGAGAGGGATATCAGTAGTCTGAGGAGAGGGATATCAGTAGTCTGTAGTAGGGATATCAGTAGTCTGTAGTAGGGATATCAGCAGTCTGTAGTAGGGATATCAGTTGTCTGCAGTAGAGAGATCAGTAGTCTGTAGTAGGGATATCAGTTGTCTGTAGTAGGGATATCAGTAGTCTGAGGAGAGGGATATCAGTAGTCTGTAGTAGGGATATCAGTAGTCTGTAGTAGGGATATCAGCAGTCTGTAGTAGGGATATCAGTTGTCTGCAGTAGAGAGATCAGTTGTCTGTAGTAGGGATATCAGTTGTCTGTAGTAGGGATATCAGTAGTCTGTAGTAGAGAGATCAGTAGTCTGTAGTAGGGATATCAGTAGTCTGTAGTAGGGATATCAGTAGTCTGAGGAGAGGGATATCAGTAGTCTGTAGTAGGGATATCAGTAGTTTGTAGTAGGGATATCAGCAGTCTGTAGTAGGGATATCAGTAGTCTGAGGAGAGGGATATCAGTAGTCTGTAGTAGGGATATCAGCAGTCTGTAGTAGGGATATCAGTAGTCTGAGGAGAGGGATATCAGTAGTCTGTAGTAGGGATATCAGTAGTCTGAGGAGAGGGATATCAGTAGTCTGTAGTAGGGATATCAGTAGTCTGAGGAGAGGGATATCAGTAGTCTGTAGTAGGGATATCAGTAGTTTGTAGTAGGGATATCAGTAGTTTGTAGTAAGGATATCAGTAGTCTGAGAGAGGGAGATCAGTAGTACAGGATTCTGTGGAGACGGGCATCAGTATTATGGACAGGGGGCTTTATAGTACTGCATTCTGGTGATACACAAATACAAACATTGAAATTGCATTTATGATATAATTGATTTACATACTGTATACATCTCCTGTTTGGCATGTCTATTGTGATGTGGTTCACAGCAGCACTGATGGATGAGTTTTGAACCACCCTTTCCCCCCTGTTATCCCATGCTGGCTGAAGATGTAGCTAGCCAGTAACTAGCTAACACTAGAAACAGAAAGAATGGCGCCAGAGGGGATGGCTACCGTTTCACAGGCTCCGAACCAACTGTGCTATTTTGTTAGTGTTTTTTCACATTGTTTGTATCTTATTTTGTACATAATGTTGCTGCTACCGTCTCTTATTGGCTAGAAAGAGCTTCTGGATATCAAGCAAGTGAGCCTGTGGATTACTGAAGAAAATGTGCGAACAAAATTGAGGTTTTCAGATATAAAGACAGACTTTATCGAACAAAAGGAACATTTATTGAATAAATGAATGACTTCTGAGTGCAACCATATGAAGATCAAAGGTAAGTGATTCATTTTTATCTCTATTTCTGTCTTCTGACTGTAACTCTTCTACTTGACTGGTTACTGTTTGTAATGATTTGTCTGCTGGGCGATGTTCTCAAATAATCGTAAGGTATGATTTCACTGTAAAGCATTTTTGAAATCTGACACCGTGGTTGGATTCACAAGAAGTTAATGTTTAAACCTATGTACCTTGTATCTTTTCTGAATTTTTATAATGAGTATTTCTGTATTTGAATTTGGCGCTCTGCAATCTCACTGGATGTTGGCCAGATGGGACGCACATACCCTAGAGAGGTTAAATCATTTGTTAATTGGCTAGATTTGTCACACCTTGATCTGATTCACCTGTCTTTGTGCTTGTCTCCACCCGCCTCCAGGTGTTGCCCTTCTTCCCCATTATCCCCTGTGTATTTATACCTGTGTTTTCTGTCTATCTGCTGCCCGTTCGTCTTGTTTGTTCAAGTCAACCTGCGGTTTGTCTCAGCTCCTGCTTTTCCGCAGCCTATTTTTTTCTCACCCTCCTGGTTTTGACCCTTGCCTGTTCTGACTCTGAGCCTGCCTGCCGTCCTGTGCCTTTGCCCCTACTCTGGATTACCGACCTCTGCCTGACCTGTCCCTGGCCCTGCCTGAGGTCCTGTACCTTGGCCTCGCTACTCTGGATTACCTGTCCCTGGGCCTGCCTGAGGTCCTGTACCTTTGCCCCACTACTCTGGATTACCGACCTCTGCCTGACCTGTCCCTGGCCCTGTCTGAGGTCCTGTACCTTGGCCTCTCTACTCTGGATTATCGACTCCTGCCTGCCTTGACCTGTCGTTTGCCTGCCCCTGTTGTTACAATAAACATTGTTACTAAAAAACAGTCTGCACTTGGATCTTACCTGAAACCTGATCGTACGAACTGGCCATGACTGACCCAGAGGCTGGACCAGCTCCGCAATGCCATCTCCTCTCAAGGATCCCTCATTGGTAGACACGAGGAGATGCTTCGTGGTCTGATGGAAGGTTTCGAACGTCACAACCTAGCATTGGACGCTTTGCTGGAGCAATTCCGTGGGTTGCCTAGTGGGCAGCCTACCACGACGGAAACCTCCCAGCCCCTCAGTAACCCAGCTGGTAGCAGCGCCGTCAGCCCGGTTTTCCGAGAACCCCGCTTACCACACCCGGAGTGATAGAATGGAGATTCCAGAACCTGCCGGGCCTTTCTCTCCCAGTGTTCTCTCATTTTCGAGCTGCAGCCTTCTTCGTTCCCCTCTGACCGCTCGAAGATTGCGTACATTTTTATGCTGATGTCGGGGAGGGCACTTGTCTGGGCCACGGTGGTATGGGAGCAACAATCCACCGTCTGCCTCAGTCTGGAGGTATTCGTGGTGGAGGTGAGAGGTTTTGAGGCTCCGGTGTCCGGGAGAGAGACTGCTCGGAAGTAACTCCAGCTTCAGCAGGGCTCCCTCAGTGTGGCAGCTATAAGGTGGAGTGATGCACGCTGGCAGAGGAGGGTACCTGGAACACGAAAGGCTGGAGCCCGTCTTGCCACACTCATTGCCTGAAGTCAGCTCTGCCGGCCCAAGGGACGTCTTCCTGGGGGCTTGGAAATTTCCCCACACCTCTCTGCAAGCCCCACGGAGTACAGGATCTCCAGTAGGGGTTCAGTAAGGCCCGGACCACTTCGCTTCCACAGCACTGACCGGTATCCAAGAAGGTCAAGCCAGATGCGCTGACACGCTGCAGCTACAACTCGGGAAGCCGAGACCATTCCCCCCCGCTCCAAGATCATTAGCAACCCTGAGGTCCGTCCTCTGTTGCCCCGTCCTCTCCGTATACTTCCAACCTTTCCTATTAAAGCCATGTCTCACAGCCCTTTGTCTTCTGTTCTAAACATCAAAGTACATCTGACCAAATTATGAAAGACAAGCATTGTAATTTTTATTTAATGGAAACCTCTCCAACATAATCCAGGGATAATCAGAAATTCCCCAGGGCAGCTGTCTAGGCCCCTTGCTTTTAAAAATCTTTACTAATGACATTCAACTGGCTTTGAGTAAATGTATGTGGATGACAACACTATACACACCAGCTGCTACAGCGACTGCAATGACTGCAATACTTTACAAAGAGCAGCAGTTAGTTTCAGAGTGGGTGGCAAGGAATAAGTTAGTCCTAAATATTTCTAAAACTAAAGGCATTGTTTTTGGGACAAATCATTCCCTAAAACCTAAACCTCAACGAAATCTTGTAGTAAATATTGTGGAAACTGAGCAAGTTGAGGTGACTAAACTGCTTGGAGTAATCCTAGATTGTAAACTGTCATGGTCAAAACATATTGATACAACAGTAGCTAAAATGGGGAGAAGTCTGTCCATAATAAAGCGCTGCTTTACCTTAACAGCACTATCAACAAGGCAGGTCCTACAGGCCATAGTTTTGTCGCACCTGGACGACTGTTCAGTCTTGTGGTCAGGTGCCACAAAAAGGGATCAAATTACAATTAGTTTAGAACAGGGCAACATGGCAGTCCCTTGGATGTACACAGAGAGCTAATAATAATATGCATGTCCATCAAAGGAGATTGACTTCATCACTACTTGTATTTATCACTTCCTTCCTTCCTCACTTCCTTCAGCCTGTCAAACAATCTGACTCACCAGAGAGAGACAAATTACCAGAAGTCTGTCCATAATTACAAGCATGAAGGATGGAGGGAGGGAGGGAGAGAGGGAGGGAGGGAGAACAGGAGGACTCATGACAAGCGGAGGAGAGAGAAAAGGACTCTAGTGTATGTACATGGATGGAGCTTCTTTTGTTGATGTCATGTCTCAAATGGGTTTGTTCCATTTCAACTGCTAGTCCCTAGCCCCTAACCCCTTGGCAAGTCAGAGATTTAGAAATATTAGAAATGTTTTAACCCTTTCATGCGTGAGTTCCAAATATCTCTAACGGTCGCCCCAGCGTGAGTTTTTTTATGCACGTGATGTTAGAATGTTCTCTCCATTCCAGAATGTGATTGATACGTAACAGTACATTTTATCCACGCTGCCCTCAAACTAAAGCACGCAGCCAGTTTATATTTATAGGTTGTTTTAACTTCAATTTCAAATGATTTTCAAACAAGTTTTTATTTTCTAAAAACAGTTTGAATTTAGGTGTGTTCCGCCTCCTCATTCATTCACATAAAAATAGTCATTTTTACTTTTGCGGATAATTACATTTTTGGGACATTTCTGACACGGACAAAATTCCCCAAGCCCTTCCCAATTGTTTGTGCAGTTCACGTCTGCAGACATTTGCTCATCTCCCGTCAGAACAGGATCTGCACACGTGTTCACATTTTCTATTCCACATTTCTATTGTAGCGTACTGTATGTATGGAGCATAATATATTTGTGTATATTCTTTATCACCGCGGAAACGTGAGGTAACGTTACTCATTTTATAACCTTTATGATGTTATAGTCAATCGTGCTTATGTAGCCACATTCTTCTATTAGCTCTGTAAAACAATGCTAAATGCGTCAGAGAAGTATTATCTTGTGTTGCATTTTGAAGCTACCATGGCCTTATGACTCTCAAGTGGTGCAGCGGTCAAAGGCACAGCACATCAGTACTAGAGGTGTCACTACAGACTCCCTGGTTCAAATCCAGGCTGCGTTTCCATCAAAGTAAGTGCCTTATTACGTTATAATAGTTATAATAATAGTTTCCGTATGCCGTTTCTGCTGTAGCTGTAGATCATAATATATTCCTTATAACTGCGGACACGTGAGGTAACGTTACACATTATATAACCTTTATGGTGTTATTGTCAATCATGCTTACCTAGCTACATTATTCTATTAGCTCTGTAAAACAATGCTAGTTGCGTCAGAAAACTATTAGCTTGTGTTGTATTTTGAAGCTACCCTGGCCTTATGACTCCCAAGTGGCGCAGCGGTCTATGGCACTACAGACACCCTGGTTCAAATCCAGGCTGTATCACACCTGGCTGTGATTGGGAGTCCCATAGTGCAGCGCACAATTGGCCCAGCATTGTCCGAGTTTGGCCGGTGTAGGACATCATTGTAAATAATAATTTGTTCTTAAATTACTTGCCTAGTTAAATAAATAAAAAAGTATGACCATGGTTTGTTTATTTGGTCTATTCAGCATAGCTCTGTTCTGCCCTGCCTTGCCCCCTTGTGGAGTTCAAAAGTTAGTTTCTTACTGTTATAACTCATATCTGTGATTTTGTCAATGCAATAAACTATTTTTTTATAGCAGTGTTTATTATGTTACTTCTTTGTAGTATTGTTTTATTGCTATATCCTTATATTGTATTCTAATGAATAATTCCTCTTTATTCTGTACTTTCAGAAACCAGAAACATTATTTGCCAATATCATAACTGGAGCTGGACGTCTTTGGAGCTGAAGAATGAGGACAGCTTTTGTATGCTAACGTACACTCCTTAACAGTTGTACTGGATGAAAACACAGCAAGAAAACGCATGCCAATATGTAATATTCATCTATTTTATTGCAGTACTGGTAGTTATTTCAACAACTTGTTTTACTAGAGGACAAAAAACTGAATAACCCATATTTAATATCCATGCAGTGACTGAACAACAACTGCATTTCCACCCCCATCTCTAAGGCATAGTATCATGGCTGGTCACCTGTCAAGTCACATGTCAGGTCAGTCAGTCACCTATTGCTGCAGATGTGCTCAATAATGCTTGAGCATGTGATACTCCTCAAAGCATGGTGAAATACATAGAGGTGTATCACAAGCTAGACACATGTATTTTGTCATCTTCCTCTGCTTACTTCTCCTGGCGCCAGACAGGCAGACTTTGCAATGCCTCCGTGTGCGACTACCTTGAGAAGCAGTTTGAGGGACTTTGCAGGGAAAATGTCGTGCAGTGAGGCGTAGGGGATTGTCTACAGCAGGACGACCCCCAGTGGATGGGCGCCGAGGGGTGTGGTGCTCCTCCAGCAGCTCTCTCATGAGGCTCTCTCTGTATTTTTGGTAGGTAATTACTTTACCTATGAGGGAATGAGGAGGATGAGGAAAGTTAGAGGATGATGAGGCAGTGGGTAGGTGGGTGAGATATTGTCACTATAATTGCATAATGGATTTGTATGTGAACTGTACATCCAATTACAAAAATACCTTGTTCAGTAATCATCTCACCTGTTAGTTGGCGGTGAACTATGCTGCCGTTGAGGACAGCAGTGTCGATCAGATGGAAAAATATCTTCTTATACCACTTGTTTGTTTTCCGTGTGCATTCCACAAAGCTGTTTATCATGTCTGCCTTATCCACGGCCCCCATTTTGAGGTTGTAATCAAGCACACAATCTGGTTTGATCTTTCTCTCTCCGGTCAGGTGGTCCACCTTCCCTGTGGCCGACATGGTTGCTGTATGGACAGTGGAGAGGACATGGACGTCTCGCTTGTCATGCCACTTTACTGCCAGCTGTTGACCGTTCTCTTGGAACTCCACCTCCCCTCTCTGCATCTTCCTGCATCCGAATGCCGGCATCCCCTTCCTGTTCGACCTGACTGTGCCACATGCCCCTGTGCTGTTGGAGAGCAGATGCTGGAAGAGTGCGGGACTGCTGTACCAATTGTCCACGTACAAAGTGTGTCCCTTGCCGAGATGAGGAGCCAGCATGGTCATCACCACGGACCCTGACACCCCAAGCCCTCATAATGTTTGATGTCAGTGGTGGACCCTGTGTAAACTATAATATCCTGGACAAATCCTGTCTTCACGTCGCACATGACAAAGAACTTGACTCCAAACCTGTGCCTTTTGGAGGGAATATATTGACGGAACGCCAGCCTACCTTTCCATAACATCAGGGACTCATCAATGCATAGGTCCTTGTATGGCACAAAGACCCGACCAAATGCTGATGTCAGGCTGATAAGAACATTTCTTATTTTGTATAACGGGTCACTTAGGATGGCAGTAGCATTGTTGACAAAATGCAGGCATCGCAGCAGAACTAGGAAGCGATCTTGGGAAAAGAGGGAGGCAAAGAAGGGAGTTGCAAACATAGGATCTGTGCTCCAGTATTCTCTTAGGGAGTTCTTCTTTACTATTCCCATGAGAAGGACTGTCACCAGGAAGGTATACATTTCACTAATTGTGGTTGTCACCCATTTAGCGAGTTTCCCCCTCACTCCTGGCTCTCTCTTCTCCTGTAGCTCTAAAGCATAGCGATTGGTCTCCTCAACTATCTCTCCCACCAGCTCCTCTGTGAGAAACAACTTGAAGCACTCTGCCTCAGTTGGAAATGGCAAGGGGCGTTGCACTCCAGACTGGGACTCGTCAAAGCAGACAGCAGGGCCAGGTGGGGTGAAATGACTGGTGGCCTTCCAGCTACCACAGAACTCCTGTACTTCATCCACTGTCGGTCTGCCTCCTACACCACCAGCATCTTCAAAGGGACCTGGTACTTCCTCAGTTGACAAGGGAAATTCAGATTCAGGGTTCTCAATGGCTACAAGGTTGAGGGGCAGCTCCTCACTGTCACTGTCAGAATCTGATTCCTGACTTTCATACTCAGACTCATTGTCAGAATTTTAAAAAATCTCCAGAATTTCCACATTTGTGAGTTGTCTCCTTTTGAAAGACATTGTTAATGCTACAGCTTAGCTCACTAGCTACATACATAAACAACAACACTGAATGGCGCAGAGTGGGAGGTTACGTGGTTGACTGCCGGCACGCGCCACTTGTATCAATAAATCACTATCAGAAAATGTTTTGTGTGGTAATTATTTGTGTATTTACGATTTTATTCACATGTTTTCAATTCTAGGTGACAACTCATGCATTCCGATTCTTGCACAGATTGTAATGGGCACATATTATGTGTGTAAAATACTTTTTTGAAGGTTGTACTGATTATGATGAGCTAAGCTAATTCCAGCTGTGTAGCCATGTTTGTTGACATACAATGCATTCTGGGATTCACGTCTGTTTGACCAAAGATGTTACAACAAAATGAGGTGAGTAAGAGTTCACTAATTTTTTGAGGACTTCCGGAAGTTAATGGTGGGATGTGAACGACGGTAGATGACACACCCCTTCAACATGCATACTACAAACAGACCAAACTCATCTCGTCTTCTCTTATTATCGTCGGATTACTTTCGATTTCTATAAAGTGTTTTACCTAGTTATTTCGATCAATGGTGAGCTCACCCGTGATGTGATTCATTATATATAGTAATTCCTATTAGCTAATTCATATTGTAGTTTACGTCAGCCGAGAGTTAGAAAATATGACTGCTTGTGTTGGGTCAATCTTTCCTCAGCGCTAGGACAAATGTAGCCTACATTTTTCCGGTTAGGATGATTGTGTTATGCTATATTTACTTCTGTGAATATCTGAACAATGCATCCAAAAATAAACTGCTGACATTCTGGACATAACTTTGTAAGGACTGTGTTTGTGTAAATAGTTTCTGAAAAAAGTGTGGCCAGCTCAAACGCTGATTGTTGCGTCATTCGACTGCCGTTCTAAACGAGCATTCTAAATGAGTGTTCTAAACACACGGGTGTGATCGTACGCTTCAGGGACCACTGTAGAACGATCACACCCGTGTGATGGTACGTGTGTGAAAGGGTTAACTAACACTTTCTCTCTAAAAGGAATTTCCTTTTCAGTGCTTATCCTCTCAGATCTGACTGACTAGGAAGAAGGGAATGGGGGCTAGTAGTGAATTTGGAACGGGACCCCAAAGTTAGGAGTGGGCTTTAATACTGAGATGTGGCAGGAAACAATCATTCCAGAGGGAGAGAAAGACCCTTCGGGTGACTTAACATCAAAATATGTTTCATTTCATTTCTTCAGAGGAACACTGGCAAGGAGTGTGATGGAATGTGGGCAGAAAAGCCTAACTGTTGCCGTGGAGACCAAAGAAGGATTTCCTCAGCCTACTGAACCGTCCTACTGGACTCCTCTGAACACTCCTACTGGACTCCTCTGAACCCTCCTACTGGACTCCTCTGAACCCTCCTACTGGACTCCTCTGAACCCTCCTACTGGACTCCTCTGAACCCTCCTACTGGACTCTTCTGAACCCTCCTACTGGACTCCTCTGGACCCTCCAACTGGACAGACAGACATGTTGTGACCTCCCTATGGGGGTGATGTTTGTCTATAACACAACTACATAATAAATCTCATACACCTGGTGACAAGACATTGTAGAGGGTGTGTGTGTGTGTGTGAGTGTTCTAGGTGTGTGAGTCTGCAGTGTGTTAGCACAGACTGCATGGTTGGCTGCACATGACAGCACAGCTAAACTCCCACAGGCTCGTCCCCTCACACTCTGAGCGACCCTGCTACTACACACACACACAGCTAATGCTAGATTAAACAGTTGCAGCGATATTATGAGCTGCTGTCCCACGTGTGTGTGTGTGTGTGTGTACAAGGTTAGTTAAACAAGACTGTGTGTGTGAAGAGAACAGATGGCCCAGGCATATCACTCAGAGCGTAATACAACTTACGTAGCACACATACATACATACAATTTAATTAGATCCAGAGTTCGGACACACCTGAGGAAGAGCAATGAGAATGCCAGCTCCGAAATCCTGGGCTTTGTGCCGTCTTCATGCATGAAGAGATTCTCACACTCACTCACTCACTCACACACTCACTCACTCACTCACTCACTCACTCACTCACTCACTCACTCACTCACTCACTCACTCACTCACTCACTCACTCACTCACTCACTCACTCACTCACTCACTCACTCACTCACTCACTCACTCACTCACTCATTCACTCACTCAGGGACTTGTTCAGTCACCCAAAAAACCTGACATCTGGACATCCCTACAGGCCAAACCTCACACACACACACACACACACACACACACACACACACACCTCGGTGATGTATGTGGTAAGCTGAGCGGGGACTCAAGCAAGTTACGAGAGAGAGACAGAGAGAGAGAGACAGGGGGACAAACACCTACATGGAGGTCACAGCATTCCTTCCCCAATATGCCGCCCTAGACACAACTACGTCAACATAACCAACAGAAACGGGTCACAACTCCTGCAGCTCTCTCGCTTGGTCTCTATATAGTCAATGGTAGGCTTTGAGGAGACTCCTATGGTAGGTACACCTATAGCTCATCTCTTGGCAGTAGTACTGTAGACCTTATCACTGACCTCAACCCAGAGTCTTTTAGAGCGTTCACAGTCCACTGACACCAAATCAGATCACAGCAAAATCGCACTCTACTTGAACAGAGCAACACTCAATCATGAGGCATCAAAGCCAAAGGAGCTGAATAATATTAAGAAATGCTTTAGATGGAAGGAATGTATTGTGGAAATCTACCAAAAAACAATTAGTCAACAACTAATTCAATCCCCCCTAGACAATTTCCAGGACAAAATGTTTCACTGTAATAGTGAAGGTGTAAACTTGGCAGTAGAATACCTAGACAGTATATTTGACCTCTCAGCTTCCCTATCAAATGTAAAAATGTCAAGCAGACAATCGAAGAAAATGAACAACAATGACAAATGGTTTGATGAAAACTGCAAAAACCTAAGAAAAAAATTGAGAGACCTGTACAACCAAAAACATAGAGAACCAGAAAACCTGAGCCTACACCTTCACTATGGTGAATCACTAAAACAATACAGAAATACACTGCGGAAAAAGAAGGAACAGCATGTCAGAAATCAGCTCAATGTAATTGAATATCAGATAACATACAGTTGGAGCGAGCGGTCGCATCTGCACTCGGTCCGCAGGTAGTATTACATTTCATTACATTTCATTATAGTACAACGGTTTGATTTGTCTAATCTTAGCAATTTCTTCTTAGCTAGCTACACAGCAGTCTTTGTATCATAGATAATTGCGTAATTATCGTATTTCGTCGTCCTAACGCAGTCTACACTGCCCTGCAGCTAGCCAGCTAGCTAACGTCCACCGTTAGCTAGTCCACCGTCTACCGATTAGCAGCACAACTATTACACTCAACTGAACGACTTGATTAGTGTAGTGTTAGCTAGCTACATAGTTGTCTTTGCTGTCTTCGTACCCAAGATAATTGTGTAGTTTAGAGTGTGTAGTTTTATGTCGTCCTTAACATAGGAGACTCTGCTAGCTAGCCAACAGCTAGCCAACGTCTACCGAACAGAACTTCTGCACTCAACAATCCGGTCGCATTTCGCTTCGCTCCACAGGTAGTATCACATTTTTCATTTCATTTCATTACAGTACAACGGCTTGATTTGTTTGATCGTAGCTAGCTACATAGCTAGCTACATAGCCGTCTTTGTATCAAAGATAATTGTGTAGTCTAGAGCGATTTCCTAGGTTAGCTAGCCAGCTATTGTCGTTCTTTTAACGCAACGTAACGTAATCAACACTGCTAGCTAGCCAGCTAGCCCGGAATAGCAGCACAGTAGAAACTATTACACTCAACGGAACGACTTGATTAGTGTAGTGTCAACAACGCAGCCAATGCCAACTAGCCTACTTAGTCAACAACGCAGCCTCTGCCAGCTAGCCTACTTCAGCAGTACTGTATCATTTTAATCATTTTAGTCAATAAGATTCTTGCTACGTAAGCTTAACTCTCTGAACACTCGTGACGTGTAGTCCATTTGTCATTCCAATCTCCTTTGCATTAGCGTAGCCTCTTGTGTAGCCTGTCAACTATGTGTCTGTCTATCCCTGTTCTCTCCTCTCTGCACAGACCATACAAACGCTCCACACCGCGTGGCCGCGGCCACCTAATCTGGTGGTCCCAGCGCGCACGACCCACGTGGAGTTCCAGGTCTCCGGTAGCCTCTGGAACTGCCGATCTGCGGCCAACAAGGCAGAGTTCATCTCCGCCTATGTCTCCCTCCAGTCCCTCGACTTCTTGGCACTGACGGAAACATGGATCACCACAGACAACACTGCTACTCCTACTGCTCTCTTCGTCTGCCCACGTGTTCTCGCACACCCCGAGAGCTTCTGGTCAGCGGGGTGGTGGCACCGGGATCCTCATCTCTCCCAAGTGGTCATTCTCTCTTTCTCCCCTTACCCATCTGTCTATCGCCTCCTTTGAATTCCATGCTGTCACAGTTACCAGCCCTTTCAAGCTTAACATCCTTATCATTTATCGCCCTCCAGGTTCCCTCGGAGAGTTCATCAATGAGCTTGATGCCTTGATAAGCTCCTTTCCTGAGGACGGCTCACCTCTCACAGTTCTGGGCGACTTTAACCTCCCCACGCCTACCTTTGACTCATTCCTCTCTGCCTCCTTCTTTCCACTCCTCTCCTCTTTGACCTCACCCTCTCACCTTCCCCCTACTCACAAGGCAGGAAATACGCTCGACCTCATCTTTACTAGATGCTGTTCTTCCACTAACCTCGTTGCAACTCCCTCCAAGTCTCCGACCACTACCTTGTATCCTTTTCCCTCTCGCTCTCATCCAACACTTCCCACACTGCCCCTACTCGGATGGTATCGCGCCGTCCCAACCTTCGCTCTCTCTCCCCCGCTACTCTCTCCTCTTCCATCCTATCATCTCTTCCCTCTGCTCAAACCTTCTCCAACCTATCTCCTGATTCTGCCTCCTCAACCCTCCTCTCCTCCCTTTCTGCATCCTTTGACTCTCTATGTCCCCTATCCTCCAGGCCGGCTCGGTCCTCCCCTCCCGCTCCGTGGCTCGACGACTCATTGCGAGCTCACAGAACAGGGCTCCGGGCAGCCGAGCGGAAATGGAGGAAAACTCGCCTCCCTGCGGACCTGACATCCTTTCACTCCTCCTCTCTACATTTTCCTCTTCTCTCTGCTGCTAAAGCCACTTTCTACCACTCTAAATTCCAAGCATCTGCCTCTAACCCTAGGAAGCTCTTTGCAACCTTCTCCTCCCTCCTGAATCCTCCTCCCCCTCCCCCTCCTCCCTCTCTGCAGATGACTTCGTCAACCATTTTGAAAAGAAGGTCGACGACATCCGATCCTCGTTTGCTAAGTCAAACGACACCGCTGGTTCTGCTCACACTGCCCTACCCTGTGCTCTGACCTCTTTCTCCCCTCTCTCTCCAGATGAAATCTCGCGTCTTGTGACGGCCGGCCGCCCCTACAACCTGCCCGCTTGACCCTATCCCCTCCTCTCTTCTCCAGACCATTTCCGGAGACCTCCTCCCTTACCTCACCTCGCTCATCAACTCATCCCTGACCGCTGGCTACGTCCCTTCCGTCTTCAAGAGAGCGAGAGTTGCACCCCTTCTGAAAAAACCTACACTCGATCCCTCCGATGTCAACAACTACAGACCAGTATCCCTTCTTTCTTTTCTCTCCAAAACTCTTGAACGTGCCGTCCTTGGCCAGCTCTCCCGCTATCTCTCTCAGAATGACCTTCTTGATCCAAATCAGTCAGGTTTCAAGACTAGTCATTCAACTGAGACTGCTCTTCTCTGTATCACGGAGGCGCTCCGCACTGCTAAAGCTAACTCTCTCTCCTCTGCTCTCATCCTTCTAGACCTATCGGCTGCCTTCGATACTGTGAACCATCAGATCCTCCTCTCCACCGTCTCCGAGTTGGGCATCTCCGGCGCGGCCCACGCTTGGATTGCGTCCTACCTGACAGGTCGCTCCTACCAGATGGCGTGGCGAGAATCCGTCTCCACACCACGTGCTCTCACCACTGGTGTCCCCCAGGGCTCTGTTCTAGGCCCTCTCCTATTCTCGCTATACACCAAGTCACTTGGCTCTGTCATAACCTCACATGGTCTCTCCTATCATTGCTATGCAGACGACACACAATTAATCTTCTCCTTTCCCCCTTCTGATGACCAGGTGGCGAATCGCATCTCTGCATGTCTGGCAGACATATCCGTGTGGATGACGGATCACCACCTCAAGCTGAACCTCGGCAAGACGGAGCTGCTCTTCCTCCCGGGAAGGACTGCCCGTTCCATGATCTCGCCATCACGGTTGACAACTCCATTGTGTCCTCCTCCCAGAGCGCTAAGAACCTTGGCGTGATCCTGGACAACACCCTGTCGTTCTCAACTAACATCAAGGCGGTGGCCCGTTCCTGTAGGTTCATGCTCTACAACATCCGCAGAGTACGACCCTGCCTCACACAGGAAGCGGCGCAGGTCCTAATCCAGGCACTTGTCATCTCCCGTCTGGATTACTGCAACTCGCTGTTGGCTGGGCTCCCTGCCTGTGCCATTAAACCCCTACAACTCATCCAGAACGCCGCAGCCCGTCTGGTGTTCAACCTTCCCAAGTTCTCTCACGTCACCCCCGCTCCTCCGCTCCCTCCACTGGCTTCCAGTTGAAGCTCGCATCCGCTACAAGACCATGGTGCTTGCCTACGGAGCTGTGAGGGGAACGGCACCTCAGTACCTCCAGGCTCTGATCAGGCCCTACACCCAAACAAGGGCACTGCGTTCATCCACCTCTGGCCTGCTCGCCTCCCTACCACTGAGGAAGTACAGTTCCCGCTCAGCCCAGTCAAAACTGTTCGCTGCTCTGGCCCCCCAATGGTGGAACAAACTCCCTCACGACGCCAGGACAGCGGAGTCAATCACCACCTTCCGGAGACACCTGAAACCCCACCTCTTTAAGGAATACCTAGGATAGGATAAAGTAATCCCTCTCACCCCCTCCCCTGAAAAGATTTAGATGCACTACTGTTCCACTGGAGGTCATAAGGTGAATGCACCAATTTGTAAGTCGCTCTGGATAAGAGCGTCTGCTAAATGACTTAAATGTAAATGTAAATGTAAATGAATAATCCATAGACTCTAGACCACTTCTGTCAATATTGGAAAACGCTAAACCAACAACACGAAGAGAGTTATCTATTCAAAACAGAGATGTAAAACCACTTCTCCATCAAACAGCAAAAACAAATCTTACAATCAACTATTTAAGACTACCAGAAACCACTGGATTCTCCACTTACATTGAATGAACTACAGGACAAAATACAAACCCTCCATCCCAAAAAGGCCTGTAGGGTTGATGGTATCCTAAATGAAATGATAAAATATACAGACCACAAATTCCAATTGGCTATATTTAAACACTTTAACATCTTCCTCAGCTCTAGCATATTCCCCAATATTTGGAACCAAGGACTGATCACCCCAATCCACAAAGGTGGAGACAAATTTGACCTCAATAACTACCATGGGATATGCGTCAACAGCAACCTCAGGAAAATCCTCTGCATTATCATTAACAGACTCGTACATTTCCTAAGCGAAAACAATGTACTGAGCAAATGTCAAATTGGCTATTTACCAAATTGCCGTACAACAGACTGCGTAGTCACCCTGCGCACCCAAACAAACAAAGCAAAGCAAAGGCAAAGTCTTCTCATGTTTTGTTGATTTCAAATGAGGGTCTGCTGGTCAAATTGATGGAAAGTGGTGTTGGGGGAAAAATATACAATATTCTTAAATCCATGTATACAACCTTGGCAAAAAACACACACATTTCTTTCCACAGGGCCGTGCGCTGAGACAGGGATGCAGCTTAAGCCCCACTCGATTCAACATAAATATCAACGAGTTGGCGAGGGCACTAGAACGGTCTGCAGCACACGACCTCACCCTACTAGAATCTGAAGTCAAATGTCTACTGTTTGCTGATGATCTGGTGCTTCTGTCCCCAACCAAGGAGGTCCTACAACAGCACCTAGATCTTCTGCACAGATTCTGTTAGACCTGGGCCCTGACAGTAAATCTCAGTAAGACTCCAGCTGCCAGGACCACGTATTTAAATTCCATCTAGACACCATTGCCCTAGAACACACAAAACACTACACATACCTCGGCCTAATCATCAGCGCCACAGGTAACTTCCACAAATATGTGAATGATCTGAGAGACAAGGCAAGAAGGGCCTTCTATGTCATCAAAAGGAACATCAAATTCGACGTACCAATTAGGATCTGGCTAAAAATTATTTAATAAGTTTTAGAACCCATTGCCCTTCGTGGTTGTGAGGTCTGGGGTCCGCTTACCAACCAAATTTTCACAAAATGGGACAAACACCAAATTAAGACTCTGCATGCAGAATTCTGCAAAAATATCCTCCCTGTACAACGTAAAACACCAAATGATGCATGCAGAGCAGAATTAGGCCGACACCCGCTAATTATCAAAATCCAGAAAAGAGCCATTAATTTCTACAACCACCTAAAGAAAAGCCCCCTAAGCAAGCTGGTGCTGGTGCTCAGTTCACAAACACAAACAGACGCCACAGTGCCCCAGGACAACAACATAATTAGATCCAACCAAATCATGAGAAAACAACAGGATAATTACTTGGCACATTGGAAAGAATTGACAAAAAAACAGAACAAACTTCAATGCTATGTGGCCCTAAACAGAGAGAACACAGTGGTAGTATACCTGACCACCGTGACTGACCCAAGATTAAGGAAAACTTTGACTTAGTTCAGACTCGGTGAGCATAGCCTTGCTATTGAGAAAGGCCACCGAAGGCAGACCTTGCTCTCAAGAGAAGACAGGCTATGTGCACACTGTCCACAAAATGAGGTGGAAACTGAGCTGCAATTCCTAACCTCCTGCCAAATGTATGACCGTATTAGAGACACATATTTCCATCAGATTACACAGACCCACATAGAATTCGAAAACAAAGCCAATTTTATAAACTCCCATATTTACTGGGTGAAATACCAGCGTGCCATCACAGCAGCAAGACGTGTGACCTGTTCTCACGAGGAAAGGGCAACCAGTGAAGAACAAACACCATTGTAAATACAATCCATATTTATGTTTGTTTATTTTCCCTTTTCTATTATTTCACTTGCATTGGCATTGTCAACATATGTTTCCTATGCCAATAAAGCCCCTTAAATTGAATATATATATATATATATATATATATATATATATATATATATATATATATATATAGAGAGAGAGAGAGAGAGAGAGAGAGAGAGAGAGAGTAAAGTTGTAGAGATGGGTTCTGGGAGAAGGAATCAGGGTGTCAGAGTTCTATCAGTGAGAGTTTACAGACCACATACTAAACCTTCACCTTTATTTAACCAGGTAGGCTAGTTGAGAAGAGGTTCTCATATATCTGAAGTCCTTCCGTGTCCATAGTAGTTACAAAAGCCTTACTGTATAACCAACCTCTGACAGCCTACATTGTCTTAATGAAGTTGAAGTTAAAGCAAGCTTAAATAAAATGTATCATTACGACTGATGTTCATATTTAACGTCAAAGAGATTATTCATAATAACTTCACTATGAGAAATAATTTTCTCAAAATGCTAAATAACACTGGAGTATTCGTCTCTATTTAAAATGATTGAGTGAGTTTTGTTGTTTTCATTATTCAACCCACTTGGCATCGGATGTTATTACCCACAACAACAATTACCAAAAGATCAGTTTGGGTCAAAGTCACACTAAACAGAAGATTGAGTGTGTGTAATGGCAACTGTCTAAGGCACTGCATCTCAGTGCTAGAGGCGTCACTACAGACCCTAGCTCGGTCCCAGGCTGTATGACAACCCTCCGTGATCGGCAGCCCCATAGGGCGGTTTGCAATTGGCCCAGCGTCGTCCGGGTTAGGGGAGAGTTTGGCCAGGGTAGGCTATCATTGTAAATAAGAGTTTGTTCTTGCCGAGTTAAATAGCATAAAAGGGCTTGGAACTGGTTACACACTAAGTGAGAGCGTGTTTAATTAGTATTTTTAGACACAGAGATGTAGTCTCCCCTCCTCCAGGGCTGTAGTGTGTCCTGGTTCCCATACAGGTCTTATCTGGACCCCAGGTGTAAAACGGATCTCACTGGTCAATCAATGGCATTAAGCTTTTTAATCCAATAACACAGTTAGTCCACAAGAACTGGAGTGTGTATGTGTATGTGTGTACACGTCGTTGTCAGAGAAGTCTACCATTGGAAGAGAGGAGAGGGAGCCTGGGAAAGAGACGGAAAGAGAGGAGAGAGACAGGACAGAGTAAGTAGCAGTTTAGTGAGAAAGAGAGTTAGAAAGAAGATGAGAAAGAATTTGCTCTGAGACAGATGCTATCAGATCCTATAAGACTGCAGAGAGAGAGAGGATCTGATGTGGACTAGAACTGGAGAGACAGAGAGAGAGGATCTGATGTGGACTAGAACTGGAGAGACAGAGAGCGATCATTAACAGTAGACTCGTACATTTCTTCAATGAAAACAATGTACTGAGCAAATGTCAAATTGGCTTTTTACCAAATTACCGTACAACAGACTATGTATTCACCCTACACACCCTAATTGACAACCAAACAAACCAAAAAAAGGCAAAGTCTTCTCATGATTTCTTAATTTCAAAAAAGCCTTTGACTCAATTTGGCATGAGGGTCTGCTATACAAATTGATAGAAAGTGGTGTTGGGGGTAAAACATACGATACACTATAAACTCCATGTACACAAAGAACAAGTGTGCGATTAAAATTGGCAAAAAACACGCACATTTCTTCCCACAGGGCAGTGGGGTGAGACAGGGATGCAGCTTAAGCCCCACCCTCTTCAACATGTATATCAACGAATTGGCGCGGGCACTAGAAAAGTCTGCAGCACCCGGCCTCACCTTACTAGAATCTGAAGTCAAATGTCTACTGTTTGCTGATGATCTGTTGCTTCTGTCACCAACCAAGGAGGGCCTACAGCAGCACCTAGATATTCTGCACAGATTCTGCCAGACCTGGGCCCTGACAGTAAATCTCAGTAAGACCAAAATAATGGTGTTCCAAAAAAGGTCCAGTCGCCAGGACCACAAATACAAATTTACTCTAGAAACCATTGCCCTAGAGCACACAAAAACTGTAGATACATTGGCCTAAACATCAGCGCCACAGGTAACTTCCACAAAGCTGTGAACGATCTGAGAGACAAGGCAAGAAGGGATTCTATGCCATTAAAAGGAACATAAAATTCATCATACCAATTAGGATCTGGCTAAAAATCCTTGAATCAGTCATAGAACCCATTGCCCTTTATGGTTGTGAGGTCTGGGTTCCGCTCACCAACCAAGAATTGACCAAATCGGACAAACACCAAAATGAGACTTCTTCAAAAATATTCTCAGTGTACAACGTAGAACACCAAATATTGCATGCAGAGCAGAATTAGTCCGATACCCACTAATGATCATAATCCAGAAAAGGGACGTTAAATTCTACAACCACCTAAAAGGAAGCGATTCCCAAATCTTCCATAACAAAGCCATCACCTACAGAGAGATGAACCTGGAGAAGAGCCCCCTATAAGCAAGCTGGTCCTGGGGCTCTCTTCACAAACACAAACACACCCCACAGAGTCCCAGGACAGCAGCACTATTAGACCCAAGCAAATCATGAGAAAACATACGTATAATTACTTGACACATTGGAAAGAATTAACAAAAAAACTGAGCAAACTAGAATGCCATTTGGCCCTAAACAGAGGATACACAGTGGCAGAATACCTGACCACTGTGACTGACCCAAACTCAAGGAGAGCTTTGACTATATACAGACTCAGTGAGCATAGCCTTGCTATTGAGAAAGGCCGCCATAGACAGACACGGCTCTCAAGAGAAGACAGGCTATTTGCACACTGCCCACAAAATGAGGTGGAAACTGAGCTGCACTTCCTAACCTCCTGCCCAATGTATGACCATATTAGAGACACATACAGTCGTATGAAAAAGTTTGGGCACCCCTGACAATTTCCATGATTTCCATTTATAAATAATTGGGTGTTTGGATCAGAAATTTAATTTCGATCTATCAAATAACTGATGGACACAGTAATATTTTAGTAGTGAAATGAGGTTTATTGATTTAACAGAAAATGTGCCATATGCATCAAAACAAAATTAGATGCATAAAGGTGCATAAATTAGGTGCATAAATTTGGGCACCCCAATAGAAAAATCACATCAATATTTAGTAGAGCCTCCTTTTGCTAAAATAACAGCATCTAGACGCTTCCCATAGCCTCTAATGAGTGTCTGGATTCTGAATGAAGGTATTTTGGACCATTTCTCCTTACAAAACATCTCCAGTTCAGTTAGGTTTGATGGTTGCCGAGCATGGACAGCCCGCTTCAAATCATCCCACAGATTCTCAATGATATTCAGGTCTGGGGACTGGGATGGCCATTCCAGAACATTGTACTTGTTCCTCTGCATAAATGCCCGGGTAGATTTTGAGCAGTGTTTTGGGTCGTTGCCTTCTTCAAATATCCAGCCCCGGCGTAACTTCAACTTTGTGACTGATTCTTCAACGTTATTCCCAAGAATCTGCTGACATTGAGTGGAATCCATGCGACCCACAACTTTAACAAGATTCCCAGTACCGGCACTGGCCACACAGCCCCACAGCATGATGGAACCCCCACCAAATTTTACTGTGGGTAGCAAGTGTTTTTCTTGGAATACTGTGTTCTTTTGCCGCCATGCATAACGTCCCTTGTTATGACCAAATAACTCAATCCTTGTTTCATCAGTCCACAGCACCTTATTCCAAAATGAAGCTGGCTTGTCCAAATGTGCGTTTGCATACCTCAAGCGACTCTGTGGCGTGTGTGCAGAAAAGGCTTCTTCCGCATCACTCTCCCATACAACTTCTCCTTGTGCAAAGTGTGCCGAATTGTTGATTGATGCACAGTGACACCATCTGCAACAAGATGATGCTGTAGGTCTTTGGAGGTGGGCTGTTTTTGACTGTTCTCACCATCCTTTGCCTCTCCGATATTTTACTTGGTCAGCCACTTCTGGCGCCTTAACAAGAACTGTGCCTGTGGTCTTCCATTTCCTCACTATGTTCCTCACAGTGGACACACACAGCTTAAATCTCCGCGATAGCTTTTTGTAGCCTTCCTCTAAACCATAATGTTGAACAATCTTTGTTTTCAGGTCATTTGAGAGTTGTTTTGAGGCCCCCATGTTGCCACTTTTCAGAGGAGAGTCAAAGAGAACAACACCTTGCAATTGGCCTTAAATACCTTTTCTCATGATTGGATGCACTTGTCTATGAAGTTCAAGGCTTAATAAGCTCACCAAACCAATTGTGTGTTCCAATTAATCAGTGCTAAGTAGTTACGGGTATTCAAATCAACAGAATGACAAGGGTGCCCACATTTTTGCATAGCCTATTTTTCACATCTGATTTAATTTCATACAACTTATTAATATTGCTACACTAAAAGTCTTTGTCTGGACAATACCCCAGTACTCAGCTTTTATTAGAAAATGAATGGCATGCCACTGTGATAATTTTCTGTGACGACAGAGTAAATTATTATGCAGCCTCAGAGGGGTGCCCAAACTTTTTACACTACTGTATATCCCTCAGATTACATAGATCCACAAAGAATTAGAAAACAAACCACATTTTGATAAAATCCCATATCTACTGGGTGAAATACCACAGTGTGCCATCACAGCAGCAAGATGTGTGACCTGTTGCTGCAAGAAAAGGGCAACCAGTGAAGAACAAACACCATTTTAAATACAACCCACGTTTATGCTTATTTATTTTCCCTTGTGTACTTTAACCATTTGTACATTGTTACAACACTGTATATATACATAATTGTTCTTTTGAAACTTCTGTGTGTATAATGTTTGCTGTTAATTTTTATTGTTTATGTCACTTTTGTATATTATCTACCTCACTTGCATTGGCAATGTTAACACGTTTCCCATGCCAATAAAGCCCCTTGAATTGAATTGAGAGAGGATCTGAGGAGGACTAGAACTGGAGAGACACAGAGAGAGAGAGAGAGAGAGAGAGAGAGAGAGAGAGAGAGAGAGAGAGGATCTGATGAGGACTAGAACTGGAGAGACCGAGAGAGAGAGAGAGAGAGAGAGAGAGAGAGAGAGAGAGAGAGAGAGAGAGAGGATCTGATGTGGACTAGAACTGGAGAGAGAGAGAGACAGAGAGAGAGAGAGAGAGAGGATCTCCATCCCGCCCTTCATCCCTCCATCCCGCTCTTCATCCCTCCATCCCGCCCTTCATTCCTCTCCCAAACCTCCCTCCCGCCCTTCATCCCTCTTCGATTCTTCCCTTCATCCCTCCCTTCATCCCTCTCTCTCCCTTTATAACTCCCTCACGTCATCCCTCCCTTCTTCCCTCCCGTCATCCCTCCTTTTCCCTAAAGAGAACTAGAAGATTAATTATGGATGGATGGAGAGACTTGATGATGATAGGACTTGATTGGAGGAGTGTAATCATGAAGGAAGGAGAAATGGAGACATCTGCTAGAATGTCTGGAGCTGTCAATCAAACTATGTCTGGCCACTGACTGGTCGATGGGCTCAGCAGGCGATTAACAGAGTGCAATACAATTGCTATTTCTCTCTCACACACACACACACACACACACACACACACTAATATTCCCAATGAGATCCCCAGACAGAAATGGACAATGGGGGGATAGGAGTAAGGAGAGAGAAAGCAGGTAGGGACAAGTCAGCTGTTGCATGCTGGGTAGTTCTGAGAACACCTACAGCTCAGAAAAGGACACAAGGGAAAGAGAGGTAAGGGAGGAAAGTGGATGAGATAAAAAGGAGAATAAAAGGTAAGAGAGGATTATGGGAGAAAAGTGAATGAGAAAATAGTGGAGGGAAGGGAGGTTAGGGGGATAGAGGAGGAGTGAGAGGAAAGGAAGGGAGGGCAGGGGGATAGAGGAGCGAGGAGTGAGGAAGGGAATGCAGGAGGATAGAGGAGTGAGAAAAGAGGAAGGCAGGGCAGGGGGAATAGAGGAGTGAGAGGAGAGGAAGGGAGGGCAGGGGATAGAGGAGTGAGTGGAGAGGAAGGGAAGGCAGGGGGGATAGAGGAGGAGTGAGAGGAGAGGAAGGGAGGGCAGGGGGAATAAAGGAGTGAGAGGAGAGGAAGGGAGGGCAGGGGGGATAGAGGAGTGAGAGGAGAGGAAGGGACATCATGGGGAATAGAGGAGTGAGAGGAGAAGAGGGCAGGGCAGGTGGATAGAGGAGTGAGAAAAGAGGAAGGCAGGGCAGGGGGAATAGAGGAGTGAGAGAAGAGGAAGGGACATCATGGGGAATAGAGGAGTGAGAGGAGAGGAAGGGATGGCAGGGGAATAGAAGAGTGAGAGGAGAGGAATGGAGGGCAGGGGGAATAAAGGAGTGAGAGGAGAGGAAGGCAGGGCAGGGGGATAGAGGAGTGAGAGGAGAGGAAGGCAGGGCTGGGGGATGGAGGAGTGAGAGGAGAGGAAGGGGCTGGCAGGGGGTTAGATGAGTGAGAGGAGATGGGAGGGCAGGGCAGGGGGAATAGATGAGTGAGAGGAGAGGAAGGGAGGGCAGGGGGGATAGAGGAGTGTCATGACGTTGGCCTGGGGGTAGGTTTATGACAGTCATAAATACCTCTTCCCCCCCGTTTCCTCTCTCTACCCTACTGATGTGACATTTGAAAACCCCTTGGTTAACATAGAGATTCTGGGAACATCAGAAGGTGGGGGGAAATGAACTATATTCTGGTAATCCAACCAATTGAACATATGCGGTGGTACTTAATGAATATGATGTCAGTTCGGTTGTCATCTGAGACATTCTCATCAATGACAGGATGACATAAACTCTACAGTGGAAAGTCTGCACATTGTAGTTTTCGGAGTCACATGGAATTGTTGTTCAATTTAAATGTTTGAATATAAAATTATTGGTGAAGCGATGAAATGTAATTTTAGCTTCCAAATGAGAGATTTGGGTTTTCATATGGTTAGGGCTCTGCTCAATCAGTGGCCCGCCCCTGTGAAGAGACATGGGTTATTAAACTTTTCAGACACACCCTTCTCGCTCCACTATATAAAGCCTTGACGAAAATGTAATCTCCTATTCCAAGTACGTAAGGTCTGCAGCCTCTGCATTAAAAGGACTAACATGTCAACTACAGAACTAAGCGTGAGCTTTGGTTGCGAATGGTATGAACTTTGAACTCTTATTCACTACAGAAGTGATACCTCCTAGCCGTTGAGTTAGCAACAGCAGCTGCAAACGCGGGCTAGGAAAGAACAGACAGAGTATCCCGTCTGCCACACAACGACATTACTACAACGTATACAATTGACCACCAGAGACATTCTTCAAAGGACAAAGGATTCAGTTTGGCAACACGGCCTTCCATCTACCACCAACCTACCGAAGCGCAGCTCGGAGTAAATATTTATTGCATTTTCCTTTTCCAAATGAGCGGTAATTTAGAATGCATAAGATACTGTATTTACGATAGCACAGCTTCTCCCTTTGTCCCTCAGTCTTCCCGCTCTTTCACTCAAACCCAGCCCCCTTTTCTTTGCGTAACCAGCTGTCATATCTGTTCCGCCCGCTAGGGACGGTTTCCTTTATGCCGTAATTTGTAATCAAGGTATGATTCATTATTTGTAAATGTAATTCTGTGTGATTAGTTAGGTATTTAGTAAATAAACAATTAAACCAATTTTGTATTGCTGATTCAACTTGTTAGCCAGGGTTCGTGAAGATAACCAAGAATTTACAACTTTCAGATGAGACTGAATTAAGATGACGATTAATATTGACTGCTATTGATGTAAAATATTACTAGGTCTTTAAGAGTTTATTTGGAAGATAACAGCTCTATAAATATTATTTTGTGGTGCCCCGACTCTCTAGTTAATCACATTTACATGATTAGCTCAATATGGTAATATTAATTACAGAGTAAGAATTTTATAGAATAGCATGTCATATCACTTAATCCGGCATAGCCAAAAACACGACAGTAGTGAGAGAAGAAGAAGGGAGGGCAGGGGGATAGAGGAATGAGAGAAGAGGAAGGGAGGGCAGGGGGATAGAGGAGTGAGAGGATAGGAAGGGAGGGCAGGGGGTAGAGGAGTGAGAGGATAGGAAGGGAGGGCAGGGGGTAGAGGAGTGAGAGAAGAGGAAGGGAGGGCAGGGGGATAGAGGAATGAGAGAAGAGGAAGGGAGGGCAGGGGATAGAGGAATGAGAGAAGAGGAAGGGAGGGCAGGGGGATAGAGGAGTGAGAGGATAGGAAGGGAGGGCAGGGGGTAGAGGAGTGAGAGAAGAGGAAGGGAGGGCAGGGGGTAGAGGAGTGAGAAGAGAGGAAGGGAGGTCAGGGGGTAGAGGAGTGAGAGGAGAGGAAGGGAGGGCAGGGGGATAGAGGAATGAGGGAAGAGTAAGGGAGGGCAGGGGGATAGAGGAGTGAGAGGATAGGAAGGGAGGGCAGGGGGATAGAGGAGTGAGAGGAGAGGAAGGGATGGCAGGGGGTAGAGGAGTGAGAGAAGAGGAAGGGAGGGCAGGGCAGGGGGATAGAGGAGTGAGAGGAGAGGAAGGGAGGGCAGGGGGATAGAGGAGTGAGAGGATAGGAATGGAGGGCAGGGGGTAGAGGAGTGAGAGGAAGAGGAAGGGAGGGCAGGGGGATAGAGGAGTGAGAGGATAGGAAGGGGGGCAGGGAGATAGAGTGAGAGGAGAGGAAGGGATGGCAGGGGGTAGAGGAGTGAGAGAAGAGGAAGGGAGGGCAGGGGGATAGAGGAGTGAGAGGAGAGGAAGGGAGGGCAGGGGGATAGAGGAGTGAGAGGATAGGAATGGAGAGCAGGGGGTAGAGGAGTGAGAGGAAGGGAGGGCAGGGGATAGAGGAGTGAGAGGCGAGAAAGGGAGGGCACTGGGATAGAGGAGTGAGGTGAGAAAGGGAGGGCAGTGGGATAGAGGAATGAGAGAAGAGGATGGTAGGGCAGGGGGATGGAGGAGTGAGAGGAGAGGAAGGGAGGGCAGGGGGAATAGAGGAGTGAGAGGAGAGGAAGGGAGGGCAGGGGGATAGAGGAGTGAGAGGAGAGGAAGGGAGGGCAGGGGGATAGAGGAGGAATGAGAGGAGAGGAAGGGAGGGCAGGGGGAATAGAGGAGGAGTGAAAGGAGAGGAAGGGAAGGCAGGGGGTAGAGGAGTGAGAGGAGAGTAAAGGAGGGCAGGGAGATAGAGGAGTGAGAGGAAAGGAAGGGAAGGCAGGGGGTAGAGGAGGAGTGAGAGGAGAGGAAGGGAGGGCAGGGGGATAGAGGAGTGAGAGGAGAGGAAGGGAGGGCAGGGAGGTAGAGGAGTGAGAGGAGAGAGAGGAGAGAGGAAGATAAGGCAGGGGGATAGAGGAGTGAGAGGAGAGAGAGTAGAGAGGAAGAGAAAGCAGTCTGTTGGTGTTTCAGAGGTGTTGTTAGAGAATCAGATTCCATTTTTTTAGCACTCTGTCCTCTACTCAACCCTTTCTTTCCCTCTTTCCTCCTCTCCCGAGCCCTCTCCTTATTTTGCCTCTCCTCTCCTCTCCTGAGTACTCTCCTTGTTTTGCCTCTCCTCTCTTATCTTCTCCTCTCTTGAGTACTCTCCTTATTGCCCATTCCTCTCCTTTTTTCCCCTCGTTTCCCATTCTCCTTCCCTCCAAAATCACCACAAACTAAACCCCAGACTCCCTCCCTACCACCCCTCCCGCTCCCTCCCAAATACCAGCACCCCAAGGGCACCTTCAACACCTGCCACAGACACTTAAGGGCCCGAACAACCCCCCTAACAACCTCCTCCATGTACCCAATCCACTCCCTGCTGCACTACCTAGTACACTCCCTAGGGAGCAACCCAGAGTAACCGTTCTCCTATGCTTCTCTGGGTCTAATGGTGTATTGCTGACAGTCAGACAGCACTAGTCTTCCTACAACAGGTATACCGTGAAGTGGAGGTACATTTTCAGGTGATGTACATATAAACACTAGAAACAAATAGCTTTATATAGTGCCAGGTAAGGCTTATTTGGCTTGTAACCATTAAGGAACCCTTTTTGGTGCTACATGGACCCTTGTTCTACAGTTCCCTTTATCAATCTCAAAGGTTCTTTGTAGAACCACACAGGTTTTTATTTATTCTGGTTTAACAGCATTATATTGTAAACAATTCCATAGGTTTTATTATTGTGTTTATTAACAATCAGGTGTGCTAGCTCTGAAACGGCTGGGAGAGAGTTGAGAACTACTGACTTAGTCAACATGTGAGTCTTTCACAAGACATCATCACTTACCACTATCATGTTTGATTTTTATTAGCATAACACAACATATTAAATAAAAATGAAACATACTAAATAAGAATGACACTCTCACTCACGGTTGTATAAAAAAATCTGTGAACAACCACACCCCCAATATAATTGAATGAGCCGCCCCCCTTTTTTGAACCGCACGCGCATGTGTGTTTGTAGTGAAGTCATTGTGTGTGTGTGTAGTGAAGTTATTGTATGTGATTGAGTGATTGAGAGGGTGTGAAAGGGTGAAAGAGAGGGTGTGAAAGGATGAAAGAGAGGGTGTGAAAGGATGAAAGAGAGGGTGTGAAAGGGTGAAAGAGAGGGTGTGAAAGGGTGAAAGAGAGGGTGTGAAAAGGTGAAAGAGGGGGTGTGAAAGGGTGAAAGAGAGGGTGTGAAAGGATGAAAGAGAGGGTGTGAAAGGATGAAAGAGAGGGTGTGAAAGGGTGAAAGAGAGGGTGTGAAAGGGTGAAAGAGAGGGTGTGAAATGATGAAAGAGAGGGTGTGAAAGGGTGAAAGAGAGGGTGTGAAAGGGTGAAAGAGAGGGTGTGAAAAGGTGAAAGAGGGGGTGTGAAAGGGTGAAAGAGGGGGTGTGAAAGGATGAAATAGAGGGTGTGAAAGGATGAAACAGAGGGTGTGAAAGGATGAAACAGAGGGTGTGAAAGGATGAAACAGAGGGTGTGAAAGGATGAAATAGAGGGTGTGAAAGGATGAAATAGAGGGTGTGAAAGGATGAAACAGAGGGTGTGAAAGGATGAAACAGAGGGTGTGAAAGGGAAATAGATTATTAGACTAAATGAGAAAGTGTGAGAATGGGAAAGGGAGAGAGATTCAGTGTGAAAGAGCGAGAGAGAGATGAGGCACTTCTTAAAAGGCGATGTGTATTCACTTGTAACAGTCGTGACATCTGTGAAAAGATTAGGCACAATAAGCAACCCTGATAATCAACCCATATCAGCCTGTAAGTGAGTGATCATTATTTACATCGAGGGTACCTGGAGGCAATGAAAATGTATGCCCCCCCTCCCGAGGAAAATATATTTGAACCTTTCCTTCCCAAACGTTAAAAAAAAACATGTAACCCTACTCATACAAAATGAGCACTAAATAAAATAGCAGGGAATATTAAATCCCTTTTTCTTAGACTATTACATTTACAGTCAACCCATGATTGATTTTGACATTTTTTATTGATGCAGCCTGGATTGATGTTAACCAGTGCTGCATTTATACCATATGTTATCTGCTAGAAAGTGGCATTTACCAATTTAAGTGTTAAGAGCCATCCACACCAAGGATGATCACTATAACGACAATTATAAATAAGTATGAAACGTTGGCGAGCATCCACACTACACTAAGGTATATCGTTCCACACCTGTCAATCAATTGATCAAAACATCCTACTGCTGTAGGCCTATTAATGAGGCGGTCTCTCCCTGTTTCATTCCATTTGCATCTGTTTAAGAAATGTTTTTGCAACAGAATTGGCATAATGATTACGCCCTAGGTCTTTTGGTTTCTGTATTTTACGTTCAACAAGCAAGAGCTAGCTGTAGTAGTTAATAAAATGCTTGAAATATGTGTACAACAACCTGTTGTAGTCCCAGTATAGCTTTTCCTGTGACTCCAAGAGACAAAGAGGAATTATCAGGAATAATATGAGATGACAGCCAGCCGAGGATGAACCTATCGCTGGAAAAACGAGAGCAACTCACAGGCATAGAGATAGTCCAGACATCCACAGGGACTGTTGTCTTCACCCATTGGGTAGCATCTCCTCCAACACCTGATTTAATTCATTCACTTTATTCTGCATTGAGGAACCATCTCCTTTCGACTTCAAAATCAAAACAATTCATTAACACATATGGAATCATGTATTATCCAAAAAGTGTGATATTTTATATTTTTGATTCTTCAAAGCAGCCACCCTTTATCTTCATGACAGATTTGCACACTCTTGGCATTCTCTCAACCAGCTTCACCTGGAATGCTTTTCCAACAGTCAAAGGAGTTCCCACATATGAGAAGTCAATCTTCATGTGGGGGGATTTACACGGTAGACAATCACATACTCTACCTTGGGTCAGAGGCAGATAGCAGGAAGTTGGTGGTGCCATCTACCTGTAGACCACTTGTTCTCAACCTTGCACATACAGTCCCATGGGCAGGTCATCTAGGGCAACATAAGACCTATCTTAGGCTCCCATTTCTGTTGGCCCTCCATGTATACTGATGTACAAACCTACTGTAAATCATGCCCCACGTGCCAGAAAACCAGTGCTGTCCATAGGTCTGACCGGGCTCCTCTATGTTCACTGCAAGTTATCTCTACCCCATTCAAGAGAATTGCAATGGACATTGTTGGACCCTTGGTGAAGAGTAGTGCAGGTTACAAGTATATATTGGTGATCTGTGACTATGCCACCTGGTTCTCAGAAGCCTTCCCACTCCGTTCCATAACCACACCAAAAATAATCAGTGCTCTTGTTCAGCTCTTCTCTCGTGTAGGAATCCCAGATGAAATCCTGACCGACCAAGGGACAAACTTCACCTCGCGACTGATGGTTCAACTCCACCAACAGCTGGGCATTAAAGGCTTGAGGACCACTCCCTACCATCCCCAAATGGATGGCCTCGTAGAGAGATTCAACCAAATGCTCAAGAACATGCTGAGGAAGTTTGTGGCTGACACTGGTAAAGACTGGGATAAGTGGTTACCCTTTCTGCTTTTTGCTTACAGGGAGGTGCCTCAGGCATCGACATGTTTCTCGCCATTCGAACTCCTCTATGGATGGCCAGTACAGGGACCACTTGACCTGCTGAAGAGGTGCTGGGAAGGTTCCCAAGTAGCTACATCAGGACAGGGCATTGTCCAGTACGTCCTCCAGATGCGAGACAGGTCGGAGCAGTACCAAGGGGAAGCTAGGGCAAACCTTCAGCATGCCCAGAAGAACTAGGAGAGGTTATGACCAGCACGCTCGCCACAGAGAGTTTGAGCCAGGACAGAAAGTCCTGCTCCTCCTTCCCTCATCTACCAGCAAGCTCCTTGCGCAGTGGCAAGGACCGTACCTAATTGGGAGGAAGATGGGCCCGGTGACCTACAAGGTGCTGCACCCAGACAAGGGTGAGAAGAAGCAGACCTACCATGTGAACCTTCTCAAGGCCTGGGAGGAGAAAGAGAAACTCTCCAATGGAAAGTCCTTTCTGGTCCGCAGAGTAGAAGAACAAGACGAGTCGGATGGGGTCACAGAGGCATGGAAAGAACGAGCAGAAGTCATACTGGCTCACTTAGAAGAAAACAAGCAAGATGAGCTGAAGCAGCTGTTTGGCGAGTATCCGGCCCTCTTCAGTCAGAGACCAGGAAGAACCAAAGACAGAACCCTGTCCGCCAGCCATCCTTACCGTGTGCCTGAGAGGCTGGTGGTAGCCCTCAAGGAAGAGGTCCACACCATGATAGAAATGGATGTTGTCGAGCTATCTTCAAGTGAATGGAGCAGCCCTATTGTCATTGTCCCAAAGAAGGATGGGTCTTTGCGCGTATGCATGGACTTCCGTAAGGTGAATGCCATCTCCCAGTTTGATGCCTACCCTATGCCTCGCATTGATCAAATCAAATCAAATCAAATGTATTTATATAGCCCTTCGTACATCAGCTGATATCTCAAAGTGCTGTACAGAAACCCAGCCTAAAACCCCAAACAGCAAGCAATGCAGGTGTAAAAGCACCTGTCAGGGATGAACTGTCTATGTGTATACATAGGGAAGATCTATAGCTGAAAATGGACAAGACTCATTGTAATATTGTACAAATAGCAGGCTTGAAATGAACAATTCTTGTTTTTGGATACCAAAAGACAGAGAAAATGTGAAATGAGAGAGAATAGGTAGAGCTCATTACATCACCACATTGGATCTCTGCAAAGGGTACTGGCAGGTGCCCCTGGATGAACAATCCAAGGCCTACACTGCATTCCGGGCGCCAATGGGCCTGTTCCAGTTCAAGGTCATACCGTTTGGCCTTCATGGGGCCCCTGCGACTTTCCAGAGGCTGATGGACAAGGTCCTCCAGGACTGTGACGATTACTGTGCTGCTTACTTGGACGACGTGGTGATCTACAGCCACTCCTGGGAGGAGCACATACATTATCTTAGCAGAGTCCTGGGGAAGATCCATGATGCAGGCCTCACGCTTAACCTCCTGAAGAATGAGTGGGCGAAACAGGAGACAAAGTACCTGGGTTACCAGCTGGGTAAGGGTGAAGTTCAGCCTCAGGTGGACAAAGTGGAGTCCATCAGGAACAGCCCTCAACCAAGAACCAAGACACAGGTGAAGTCCTTCCTAGGTCTGGCAGTGTGATACAGGAGATTCATTCCACAGTTCTCGACCATCGCTGTCCCTCTGACAGTGAAGTGTGAAGTGGACTGAGGAGTGTGGGGAAGCCTTCATGATACTGAAAAACCGACTGTAATCATTCCCTGTTCTCCAGACCCCTGATTTTCAGAAGAGATTTCTCGTGCAGGTGGATGCTTCGGCTGTGGGAATTGGAGCTGTACTGGCCCAAGGAGAGCCAGGAGAAGAGCTTCACGTGCTGTACCTGGGTCGGAAGCTGTTGCCCAGGGAAACCGGGTATTCTACCATCGAGAAGGAGTGCCTGGCTATAAAGTGGGCCCTAGATAGTCTCCGTTACTACTCCGTTACTACCTTCATCAATCTCCATCAATTTGACCTGCACACGGACCACAGAGCCTTGACCTGGATCCAGACCATGAAGGACTGGAATTCTCGTGTGACCAGGGGGTATCTGTAGCTCCAGCCCTTCAGGTTCTGTGTCCGTCACAAGGCAGGAAAGGAGAATTTCACGGCGGACTACCTATCAAGGCTCCCGAACCTGGTCGCTTCAGGAGAGGAGTACGGTAATGTGACGTAGAAGTCCGTCACTGGCCGCGGGCACCATTTGGTTCTTTATCGCACGCACACATTCATCACTCCTCCCTGCTCCATTATCAGATAAGTTAACAATGTGGGTCGACACACAAGTTAACTTCTCTGTCTTAGTACATACATTTCACACTTCTGTCAAGGTTCATATTTAATATAAGCAATATGTATTTTACTTATTGATGTTATGGATGAGCGCGTTCGTTGTTTGTTTGTTCTGTTCCTCTCTCTCTCCATCTCTGTAGCTTCCGGGTATGCTGGATAAGGAGGGAATTGGGCTGACTTTGTAGTGCCTGTCTGAAATGGCTCATTCATTTAAATGTGCATATTGAAAGACACTGTCAGTAGTGATATCATTTTGTAAATGTTATGTGGTGATATTGTTTAAAAAACGTGTTGCAATGTATATACTTAAGTATGTTTAGTTAAATGGAAAATGTAGGTTTGACTAGGTAATTGCTTAATTAATTAGTGTTAATTGTTCTGAGGGGAGGGGCTAGCCCTACAAAAGGAGCCTCTCTTTCAGTTCATGAGGAGGCCATTTTGGATTGAGCTGTGAATGTGGCAGCATGGTTTTCAGCTGTCCCATAAGGTATACGTTTGATGGCAGTACTGTTGTTTTGTTTTTGTTCAGGAATCACTCTGTAAATAAACACCCTGAAGCACAGAAGAACTTTTGCGACTCTGCCATCTTTTTATTTTGATAGAGGTCAGGTGTTCCAGTACAGCCTTCTGGCCTACTCTACGTGATAGAGGTTAGGTGTTCCAGTACAGCCTTCTGGCCTACTATACGTGATAGAGGTTAGGTTTTCCAGTATAGCCTTCTGGCCTACTCTATGTGATAGAGGTTAGATTTTCCAGTTTAGCCTTCTGGCCTACTCTACGTGATAGAGGTTAGGTTTTCCAGTATAGCCTTCTGGCCTACTCTACGTGATGGAGGTTAGGTGTTCCAGTATAGCCTTCTGGCCTACTCTACGTGACATGAACACTTGTTGGCTGCTTTTCCTTCCCTCTGCGGACCAAGTCATCCCAAATCATCTCAATTGGGTTGAGGTTGGGTGATTGTGGAGGCCAGGTCACTCCATCAATCTCCTTCTTGGTCAAATAGCCCTTACACAGCCTGGAGGTGTGTTGGTTCATTGTCCTGTTGAAAAACAAGTGATAGTCCCACTAAGACACGGCGGTACGAATAAAAAATCTAAAATTTGGACTGGTCTAATGTCCATTGCTCGTGTTTCTTGGCTCAAGCAAGTCTCTTATTCTTATTGGTGCCCTTTTGTAGTGGTTTCTTTGCAGCAGTTTGACCACGAAGGCCTGATTCACAGTCTCCTCTGAAGAGTTGATGCTGAGATGTGACTGTTACTTGAACTCTATGAAGCATTTATTTGGGCTGCAATTTCTGAGGCTGGTAACTCTAATGAATTTATCCTCTGCAGCAGAGGGAAGTCTGGGTCTTCCTTTCCTGTGCCGGTCCTCATGAGAGCCAGTTTCATCATAGCTCTTGATGGTTTTTGCGACTGCACTTGTTCTTGAAATTTTCCACATTGACTGACTTTGTCATAAAATAATGATGGACTGGTGACAGCTTTGCACACCTGTTAATTGAAATGCATTCCAGGTGACGACCTCATGAAGCTGGTTGAGGGAATGCCAAGAGTGTGCAAAGCTGCTACTTTGAATAAACTCAAATATAAAATATATTTAATTTGTTTTTTGGTTACTACACGACTCCATGTGTTATTTCATGGTTTTGTTATCTTCATTAGTATTCTACCATGTAAAACATAGTAAAAAATAAAAAATAAACTTGAAAAGTAGGTGTGTCCAAACTTTTAACTGGTACTGTATGTAAATATATGTAAACATTATTAAAGTGACCAGTGTTCCATGTCTATGTACATAGGGCAGCAGCCTCTAAGGTGCAGGGTTGATTAACCGGGTGGTAGCCGGCTAGTGCCAGTGACTAAAGTTAAGGGCAGGGTACTGGGCTGAGACCAGCTAGAACACTGACTAATGTTCAGGGCAGGGTACTGGGCTGAGACCAGCTAGAACACTGACTAAAGTTCAGGGCAGGGTACTGGGCTGAGACCAGCTAGAACACTGACTAAAGTTCAGGGCAGGGTACTGGGCTGAGACCAGCTAGAACACTGACTAATGTTCAGGGCAGGGTACTGGGCTGAGACCAGCTAGAACACTGACTAAAGTTCAGGGCAGGGTACTGGGCTGAGACCAGCTAGAACACTGACTAAAGTTCAGGGCAGGGTACTGGGCTGAGACCAGCTAGAACACTGACTAAAGTTCAGGGCAGGGTACTGGGCTGAGACCAGCTAGAACACTGACTAAAGTTCAGGGCAGGGTACTGGGCTGAGACCAGCTAGAACACTGACTAATGTTCAGGGCAGGGTACTGGGCTGAGACCAGCTAGAACACTGACTAAAGTTCAGGGCAGGGTACTAGGCTGAGACCAGCTAGTGGTGACTATTTAACAGCATGGAGATGGAAGCTGTTTTTCAGTCCCAGCTTTGATGAACAGAAATGGAACATGTATAAATAAAGTGTGCGTGTGAGAGAGATTATATTGCATCAAACTGAACGACAGATGACTCCATGATTAGATGTTAATTAAACTTCATCTCTGTCTCCCCTTTATTCTATCTTTTCCCTCTTCCACCCTCTCTCTAGCCATCTTCTATCAAATCAAATCAAATAAAACAATGTATGTCACATGCGCCGAATACAACAGGTGTAGACCTTACAGTGAAATGTTAGCTTAAGAAAAATACCTACAAAAAAATAAGAAATAAAATTAACAAATAATTAAAGAGCAGCAGTAAAATTACAATAGCAAGGCTATATATAGCTCTCCCTTTCCATCTCTCTCTCTCTCGCTCTCTCTCTCTATCCCCTCCCTCTCCTCCTCCTCTCTCCCTCCCTCTCCTCCTCTCTCCCTCTGCTCCACCTCCCTTCCTCTCCTCCTCTCTCCATCTTTCCCTTTCTCCCTCTCCTCCTCTCTCCCTCTCCTCCTCTCTCCCTCTCCTCCTCTCTCCCTCTCCTCCTCTCTCCCTCCCTCTCCCTCTCCCTCTGCTCCCTCCCTCTCCTCCTCTCTCGCTCTAGTCCACCTCCCTCCCTCTCGACTACCAGTGACACTCTCAGTTGCCAAAATGTGTCGAACGTTGCAGATAGAAATGACATGAAAAGAGCCAACATGATTCCTTGGTCTACATGTCGGAGGGGCGTATTTGTTTTATGTCTATATTACACATTTCTAACTGAACGTTCCAAAATGTTGTCCTGCTGAACGCACCCCAGATGTTACGGGAACAAGAGTTCTCCTTCTAGGGAGTAATATTGTACCCTGGAGGCCTATAGTGTGTTGGATGATCAGCTCTCTGCCCGTCCAAGTCTCGGCCAAGGGTACTGCTAATGGCTTTCTGTTTGTCTGCATCTGGAGATGCTTCCCTTTTTCTGTTTTTCCCTCTCTCTCTCTCTCTTTCTTTCGCTCTCTCTCCGTCCATCTCAAGGAGTCAATATAGGCTTGTCTCGCCGTCCATCTCAAGGCGTCAATATCGGCTTGTCTCTCTGTCCATCTCAAGGAGTCAATATAGGCTTGTCTCTCTGTACATTCATGAAAACATTGACCCTCCCAAGGTTCTATATTTTCGTTCACTTTCTTTCTCCTCTCTCCATGTTAAGAGGTCCCTCGTTTTCCCCAGCCGTCTTAGCTGAGGGGAGAACAGCTCATAATAACGGCCGGAATGGAGCAAATGGAATGGCATCAAACACCTGGAAACCATGGAAACCAATGTGTTTGATGTATTTGATACCATTCCACTGATTCCTCTCCAGTCATTACCACCAGCCCACTAACCTTCTGTGATCCTTTTCTCTCTATTTCTCTCTCTAATAAAGGGGCCTCTGTCTTCTCTTGGGGGGCAGTATTCTACCCAGTATTACTAGTTCAGTGGTACTGGTTGTTACTGGTCCTGGTGGTAATCCTTGTAATCTCTGTCGATGCTGCGATCTCCTATATGTTCCTGTTACCCTACTAAACTGAGATACCAGTTAGGTAAATGATGAAATATTAAATCAATTAGCTTTATAACATTTTATTTCCAACCCAATTACTCCTAATCCCAGCAGACCGCCTCACAATTAAGATGATTGTTTGTGTGTGTGTGTGTGTGTGTGTGTGTGTGTGTGTGTGTGTGTGTGTGTGTGTGTGTGTGTGTGTGCACGAGCGACTGTGCAATCGGAGCAATAATTGCCTAGCTGTATTGGATCACGATCTAGTCGATTATACAAACACCGGTTCTGGCGGCCACATAGCCCAGTCTGAGACAGAGAGTGTGTGTATGTGGGTTTAACTATTCTTGTGGGGACCAGAAGGACACACAATTCCATTAGAAAAAGCTAAATTCCATTAGAAAAAAAACAATTCCATTAGAAAAAGCAGCCAAAACCTCCCCAGAGTCAGAGTCAGAGCTAGTCAGTCAGAGCCAGAGTCAGAGTCAGAGCTAGAGTCAGTCAGAGTCAGAGCCAGAGCCAGAGTCAGAGTCAGAGCCATGTGAATACTAAATACCAGCGTTAGAGTGTGTTAGCCTTACTCAGACTGACAACTGTCAAACGGTTTGGAGGGGAAAACACAAATGTCATCTGAGCTGTAGACATGGTGTGGGCGCTCAGAGAGTAACAGGAGAGAAACAGGGGGAAGGTAGAGAGGAGAAATGGATAGAGAAGAATAGAGGAACAGAGGGAGGGTAGAGAGGAAATGGATAGAGATCAACCTTCTAATCTACCTGGTACGGGTATCTTGGAAGGATACTGACCTCATCCCGTCAGTAGAGGATGCCTGGTTATTCTTTGAAAGTGCCTTCCTCAACATCTTAAATAAGCATGTCCCATTCAAAAAATGTAGAACCAGGAACAGATAGAGCCCTGGGTTCTCTCCAGACCTGACTACCCTTGACCAGCACAAAAACATCCTGTGGCGTTCTGCATTAGCATCGAATAGCCCCCGTGATATGCAACTTTTCAGGAAAGTTAGGAACCAATATACACAGGCAGTTAGGAAAGCTAAGGCTAGCTTTTTCAAGCAGAAGTTTGCATCCTGTAGCACAAACTCAAAAAGTTCTGTGACACTGTAAAGTCCATGGAGAATAAGAGCACCTCCTCACAGCTGCCCACTGCACTGAGGCTAGGAAACACTGTCACCACCAATACATCCACGATAATTGAGAATTTCAATAAGCATTTTTCTACGGCTGGCCATGCTTTCCACCTGGCTACCCCTACCCCGGTCAACAGCCATGCACCCCGATGGCAACTCGCCCAAGCCCTCCCCCATTTCTCCTTCACCCAAATCCAGATAGCTGATGTTCTGAAAGAGCTGCAAAATCTGGACCTCTACAAATCAGCAATCTGGACTCTCTCTTTCTAAAATGATCTGCCGAAATTGTTGCAACCCCTATTACTAGCCTGTTCAACCTCTCTATCGTCTGAGATTTCCAAAGAATGGAAAGCTGTCGCGGTCCTCCCCCTCTTCAAACTGCTACAGACCTATATCTATCCTACCCTGCCTTTCTAAGGTCTTTGAAAGCCAAGTTAACAAACAGATTACCGACCATTTCGAATTCCCCCGTACCTTCTCCACGATGCAATCCGGTTTCAGAGCTGGTCATGGGTGCACCTCAGCCACGCTCAAGGTCCTAAATGATATCATAACCGCCATCAATAAGAGATATTACTGTGTAGCCGTATTCATCGACCTGGCCAAGGCTTTCGACTGTCAATCACCACATTCTTATCGGCAGACTCAACAGCCTTGGTTTCTCAAACGATTGCTGTTTCACCAACTACTTCTCTGATAGAGTTCAGTGTGTCAAATAGGAGGGCCTGTTGATCGGACCTCTGGCAGTCTCTGTGAGGGTGCCACAGGGTTCAATTCTAAGGCCGACTCTCTTCTCTGTATATATCAATGATGTCGCTCTTGCTGCTGGTGATTCTCTGATCCACCTCTACGCAGATGACACCATTCTGTATACCTCTGGCCCATCTTTTGACACTGTGTTAACAAACCTCCAGACAAGCTTCGATGCCATACAACTCTCCTTCCGTGGCCTCCAACTGCTCTTTTTTACTTCTTAGGGCTGCAATCCCGTTAACGGGATGATATGACAACAGCCAATGAAAGTGCAGGGTGCCAAATTCAAAACAACAGAAATCTCATAATTAAAAATCCTCAAACAGACAGTTCATGTATCTTATACCGTTTTAAAGGTAATCTTGTTGTTAATCCCACCACAGTGTCCGATTTCGATTAGGCTTTACAGTGAAAGCACCACAACGATTATGTTAGGTCACCACCAAGCCACAGAAAAACACAGCCATTTTTCCATCCAAAGAGAGGAGTCACAAAAAGCACAAATAGAGATAAAATTAATCACTAACCTTTGATGATCTTCATCAGATGACACTCATAGGACTTCATGTTACACAATACATGTATGTTTTGTTTGATAAAGTTCATATTTATATCCAAAAATCTTAGTTTACATTGGCGCGTTACTTTCACTAGTTCCGATTTTGCATAGTCACATAGATTCAACAGAAATACTCATCATAAATGTAGATGATAATACAAGTTATACAC
This sequence comes from Oncorhynchus nerka, assembly GCF_034236695.1. Lineage (NCBI taxonomy): Eukaryota > Metazoa > Chordata > Actinopteri > Salmoniformes > Salmonidae > Oncorhynchus > Oncorhynchus nerka. The sequence goes on from NC_088418.1 coordinate 13,304,048, forward strand.
ATGGAATTATAGATATACCTCTCCTTAATGCAACCGCTGTGTCAGATTTTTTTTAAACTTTAAGGAAAAAGCAAACCATGCAATAATCTGAGACGGCCCTCAGAAAATTAATCAAATTTGCCGTCATGTTGGAGTAAACAGAAACCAGAAATGACATGATAAATATTCCCTTACCTTTGATGATCTTCATCAGAATGCACTCCCAGGAATCGCAGTTCCACAACAAAAAAAGTAGCTACTTTTGTTAGCGTTAGGTACATGCGTTTGGACAAAAAACGCTCATGCGTTTGGACAAAAACTTCAAAAAGTTTACCAAAATATACCAACCTCAGATTTCTCAATTCCTGTTTGGATTTCTTCTCAGGTTTTTGCCTCACATATGAGTTCTGTTATACTCACAGACATCATTCAAACAGTTTTAGAAACTTCAGAGTGTTTTCTATCCAATACTAATAATAATATGCATAAATTAGCAACTGAGACTGAGGAGCAGGCCGTTTACTCTGGGCACCTGTCATCCTAGCTTCTCAATACTGCCCCTGCAGCCATAAGAAGTTAAATGCAAGTAAAACTAAATGCACGCTCTTCAACCGATCACTGACTGCACCTGCCCGCCCGAACAGCATCACTACTCTGGATGGTTCTGACTTAAAATATGTGGACAACTACAAATACCTAGGTGTCTGGTTAGACTGTAAACTCTCTTTCCAGACTCGACCTCTTGAATCTAGGGGGCACTATTTTCATTTTTGGAAAAATAACGTTCCCTAAGTAAACAGGCTATTTTGTCAGGACAAGATACTAGAATATGCATATAATTGACAGTTTAGGATAGAAAACACTCTAAAGTTTCCAAAACTGTACAAATATTGTTTGTGAGTATAACAGAACTGATATTGCAGGCGAAAGCCTGAGAAAAATCCAATCAGGAAGTGACTCTTATTTAGAAACCTCTGCGTTCCTATGCGTCCCTATTGAGCAGTGAATGAGATATCAACCAGATTCCTTTCTCTATGGCTTCCCTAATGTTTCTTGTGTCACAATACATAGTTTCAGGCTTTTACTTTGAAAAATGAGCCGGAGCGTCAACATTGCATCAGTGGTCAGCTGAAGTCTCTCAGAGTGTTTTGTGTGTAAAGGACAAATGCGGCCATTGTTTCTCTCTTTCCTACTAAGAAGCCATCTGTCCCGGTTGATATATTACTAAATAGATATTTGAAAAACACCTTGAGGATTGATTATAACAACGTTTGCCATGTTTCTGTCAATATTATGGAGCAAATTTTGAATATTTCTTCGGCGTTGTCGTGACCGCAATTTCCGGTCGATTTCTCAGCCAAACATGAAGAACTAACGGAGCTATTTCGGCTACAAAAATAATATTTTGGGAAAAAAGGAACATTTGCTATCTAACTGGGAGTCTCGTGAGTGAAAACATCTGAAGCTCATCAAAGATAAACGATTTAATTTGATTGCTTTTCTGATTTTCGTGACCAGGTTGCCTGCTGCTAGCTAGCCATAATGCTATGCTAGGCTATCGATAAACTTACACAAATGCTTGTCTTGCTTTGGCTGTAAAGCATATTTTCAAAATCTGAGATGACAGGGTGATTAACAAAAGGCTAAGCTGTGTTTCAATATGTTTAACTTGTGATTTCATGAATAGGAATATTTTCTAGTAATATTTCTGTCCGTTGCATTATGCTAATTAGTGTCAGTTGATGACAACGCTCCCGGATTTGGGATGGGTAGTACCAACAGTTAAGCATCTCCAATCCAAGATTGAATCTAGAATCAGCTTTCTATTTCGCAACAAAGCATCTTTCACTCATGCTGCCAAACATACCCTGGTAAAACTGACCATCCTACCGATCCTTGACTTCAGCAATGTTATTTACAAAATAGCCTCCAACACTCTACTCAGCAAATTGGATGCAGTCTATCACAGTGCCATACGTTTGGTCACCAAAGCCCCATATACTACCCACCACTACGACCTGTACGCTCTCGTTGGTTGGCCCTGGCTTCATACTCATCGCCAAACCCACTGGATCCAGGTCATCTACAAGTCTCTGCTAGGTAAAGCCCCACCTTATCTCAGCTCACTGGTCACCATAGCAGCACACATCCGTAGCATGCACACTAGCAGGTATATCTCACTGGTCACCCCCAAAGCCAATTCTTCCTTTGGCCGCCTTTCCTTCCAGTTCTCTGCTGCCAATGACTGGAACGAACTGCAAAACTTGTAATTACTTCGCCACCATGGCCTATTTATTGCCTTACCTCCCTCATCCTACCTCATTTCCACACACTGTATATAGACCTTTTCTATTGTGTTATTGACTGTATGTTATTGACTGTATGTTTGTTTATTCCATGTGTAACTGTGTTGTTGTATGTGTCACACTGCTTTGCTTTATCTTGGCCAGGTCACAGTTGTAAATGAGAACTTGTTCTCAACTAACCTACCTGGTTAAATAAAGGTGAAATTAAAAAATAGAGGAACAGAGGGAGGGTAGAGAGGAAATGGCTATATGTGTATCCTCTGAGAGTTGTGTTGAAAAGTAATGATGTCACAGCGAATGGTAATGATGTCACAGCATTTCCATGGGGAATACTGTGTACCAGGAGCAAACAGGATCAAATCTAATCAACTTTTATTTGTCAACTACTGCCAATACAGCAGGTGTAGATGTGAAATGCTTACTTACAAGCCCTTAACCAAGTAAATAAGAAACATTTGCTTAATAAACTAAAGAAAGATAAATATACTTTAAGAGAAGAGAGGATGAGGGGGATAGAGGATGAGTGGAAAGGAAAAGGGAAGGATGAGAGTGGGGGCTAGAGGATGAGTGGAAAGGCTACAACCAAAAACAATGATATAGAGAGGAGGCGAGAAAAGTGGTGAACAGACAAACACACACACACACACACACACACATACACAGGTCCAAAGTGACATCTGACTAGAAAAGCAGCAAGGCTTCTGTGACATTTAAACAACATGAGGCTAGCCAACACCAGAGGGCACTGTCCCAAACAGCCCTGCTGTGTTTTTGTGTGTGCGTGCTTGTGTGTGATGAATTTGGCAACCTGACCTTTTGCTATTGTTGCTGTAACCCTCTCATTATGACACAGTCTTTGAGACCCAAAGATGTGTCTCAACTAAATAACACCTAAATAATGTAATAATGAATAAATAACTAGTAATAACTCATTAAGAGTGGTTGGTCAGGATACCCTGGTGGAGTACTGCTTCAAGGATGGATTGTGCCCTTAACTCTTACCTTGTGAGAGAAAGAGAGAGAGAGAGAGAGAGAGAGAGAGAGAGAGGGAGAGAGTGGTGGTTGTCTCACTAACGAGAGAGGAGAGTGGTGATTGTCTCACTAACGAGAGAGGAGAGTGGTGGTTGTCTCACTAACGAGAGAGGAGAGTGGTGGTTGTCTCACTAACGAGAGAGGAGAGTGGTGGTTGTCGCAGTAACGATATAGGAGAGTGGTGGTTGTCTCACTAACAAGAGAGGAGAGTGGTGGTTGTCTCACTAACAAGAGAGGAGAGTGTAACGATATAGGAGAGTGGTGGTTGTCGAAGTAACGATATATGAGAGTGGTGGTTGTCGCAGTAACGATTTAGGAGAGTGGTGGTTGTCGCAGTAACGATTTAGGAGAGTGGTGGTTGTCGCAGTAACGATATAGGAGAGTGGTGGTTGTCGAAGTAACGATAGAGGAGAGTGGTGGTTGTCGCAGTAACGATATAGGAGAGTGGTGGTTGTCGAAGTAACGATATAGGAGAGTGGTGGTTGTCGCAGTAACGATATAGGAGAGTGGTGGTTATCGAAGTAACGATATAGGAGAGTGGTGGTTGTCGCAGTAACGATATAGGAGAGTGGTGGTTATCGAAGTAACGATATAGGAGAGTGGTGGTTGTCGCAGTAACGATATAGGAGAGTGGTGGTTATCGAAGTAACGATATAGGAGAGTGGTGGTTGTCGCAGTAACGATATAGAAGAGTGGTGGTTGTCGAAGTAACGATATAGGAGAGTGGTGGTTGTCGAAGTAACGATTTAGGAGAGTGGTGGTTGTCTCACTAACGAGAGAGGAGAGTGGTGGTTGTCGAAGTAACGATATAGGAGAGTGGTGGTTGTCGCACTAATGATATAGGAGAGTGGTGGTTGTCAAAGTAACGATATCGGAGAGTGGTGGTTGTCAAGTAACGATATAGGAGAGTGGTGGTTGTCACAGTAACGATATAGGAGAGTGGCGGTTGTCACAGTAACGATAAAGGAGAGTGGTGGTTGTCACAGTAACGATAAAGGAGAGTGGTGGTTGTCTCACTAACAAGAGAGGAGAGTAGTGGTTGTCGAAGTAACGACATAGGAGAGTGGTGGTTGTCGCACTAATGATATAGGAGAGTGGTGGTTGTCAAAGTAACGATATAGGAGAGTGGTGGTTGTCGCAGTAACGATATAGGAAAATGGTGGTTTTCGAAGTAACGATATTGGAGAGTGGTGGTTGTCGCAGTAATGATATCGGAGAGTGGTGGTTGTCGAAGTAACGATATCGGAGAGTGGTGGTTGTCGCAGTAACGATATCGGAGAGTGGTGGTTGTCGAAGTAACGATATAGGAGAGTGGTGGTTGTCGAAGTAACGATATTGGAGAGTGGTGGTTGTCGAAGTAACGATATTGGAGAGTGGTGGTTGTCGAAGTAACGATATTGGAGAGTGGTGGTTGTCGCAGTAACGATATCGGAGAGTGGTGGTTGTCGAAGTAACGATATTGGAGAGTGGTGGTTGTCGAAGTAACGATATTGGAGAGTGGTGGTTGTCGCAGTAACGATATCGGAGAGTGGTGGTTGTCGAAGTAACGATATAGGAGAGTGGTGGTTGTCGCAGTAACGATATAGGAGAGTGGTGGTTGTCACAGTAACGATATAGGAGAGTGGCGGTTGTCACAGTAACGATAAAGGAGAGTGGTGGTTGTCGCAGTAACGATATAGGAGAGTTGTGGTTGTCGACGTAACGATATAGGAGAGTGGTGGTTGTCAAAGTAACGATATAGGAGAGTGGTGGTTGTCTCACTAACAAGAGAGGAGAGTAGTGGTTGTCGCAGTAACGATAGAGGAGAGTGGTGGTTGTCGAAGTAACGATATAGGAGAGTGGTGGTTGTCGCAGTAACGATATAGGAGAGCGGTGGTTGTCGCAATAACGATATAGGAGAGTGGTGGTTGTCGCAAGTAACGATATAGCAGAGCAGTGGTTGTCGCAGTAACGATATAGGAGAGCGGTGGTTGTCGCAATAACGATATAGGAGAGCGGTGGTTGTCGCAATAACGATATAGGAGAGTGGTGGTTGTCGCAGTAACGATAAAGCAGAGCAGTGGTTGTCGCAGTAACGATATAGGAGAGTGGTGGTTGTAAAATTTACGATATAGGAGAGTGGTGGTTGTCGCAGTAACGATATAGGAGAGTGGTGGTTGTCGCTGTAACGATATAGGAGTGGTGGTTGTTTAGTAACAAGAGAGGAAAAGGTGTGTTCTGGGCTCCGCTCACCTTGTCTGAGCCCTAGCTTGTTATCATCCTCCCCCACTTCTACACACACACACACAGCTTGTCATCTCCACCCCCACTTCTACACACACACACACACACACACACACACACACGCACAGCTTGTTATCTCCTCCACTTCTACACACACACAGCTTGTTATCTCCACCCCCACTTCTACACACACACACAGCTTGTTATCTCCACCACCTCAATGACTTCTCCTCCTCAGGTGAAATATGCACTAATTCTAACCTTAACCCTAAACCCTCTAGAAATAGAATCAAAGACGTCCACACAGACACATGCAATGGCAAGATGGTGCCGATGGTGCCTCGCTTCTAGTCCTAAGGAAACTATGCAGGTCCACCCACACAGAGAGTGTGGTGAAGAAGGCGCAACAGCGCCTCTTCAATCTCAGGAGGCTGAAGAAATGTGGCTTGTCACCTAAAACCCTCACAAACTTTTACAGATGAACAATTGAGACCATCCTGTCGGGCTGTATCATTGCCTGGTATGGCAACTGCGCCACCCACAACCGCAATGCTCTCCAGAGGGTGGTGCAATCTGGACAACGCATCACCGGGGGAAAACTACCTGACCTCTGGGACATCTACAGCACCCGATGTCACAGGAAGGCCAAAAATATCATCAAGGACAACAACCACTCGAGACACTGCCTGTTCACCCCGCTACCATCCAGAAGGCGAGGTCAGCACAGGTGCATCAAAGCTTGGACCGAGAGACTGAAAACAGCTTCTATCTCAAGGCCATCAGACTGCATGAAATCCTGTGCATTTCCTGGTCGGTCATACATCTTGGTTTTGCCCGAAGCATTTGTTCTAAGGGACTCACAGTGAAAATCTTTGCATTTCTGGAAACGTAAGACTGTCTTCTTTCCAAAACTATCAATTCCAAGCATATTCGAGCATCTTTTCGTGACAAAATATTGCGCTTAAAACGGGCACGTCTTTTTATCCAAAAATGAAATACTGCCCCTAGAGTCTTAACAGGTTAAACAGCCACTACTAACACAGAGAGGCTGCTGACTTGAAATCATTGGCCACTTTAATAAATGGATCACTAGTCACTTTAATAATGCCACTTTAACAATGTTTACATATCTAGCATTACTCATCTCATATGTTTATACTGTATTTTATACCATCTATTGCATCTTGCCTGTGCCGCTCGGTCATTGCTCATCCATATATTTATATGTACATACTCTTATTCCATTCCTTTACTTAGATTTGTGTGTATTAGGTAGTTGTTGTGGAATAGTCAGATTACTTGTTAGATATTACTGCACTGTCGGAACTAGAAGCGCAAGCATTTCACTACACAATAACATCTGCTAACCATGTGTACGTGACCAATAAAATTTAGTTTGATTTGAGACCATACTCCACTAAAAAACACTATAGAAAATAAATTGTATACATTTAAATGCATACTGTGACACAGTCAAGCATTACCACATGAGGGCTATAGGGTCCACTAAATCGTTTTTCATATCTCTCCCTGAGCCCCATGGCAGAAATCATACACACACAGACCAGTGGATTGAGATAAACACACACACACACACACACACACACACACACACACACACACACACACACAGCAGGGAGTGGTGAGACATGGTGGAACACACACAGCTTTTGGGTCGGGATGTAAAATAGAGAGTGGACTATAATCCATCTTCCTGTGATAGAAACACACACACACAACTAAACAAACCGACACACACACAACTAAACAAACCGACACACATACACACCTACACACACCTACATACACCGACACACACACACACTGACAAACACACACACCGACACACACACACACCGACACACGCACACGCACACACACCGACACACACACACACAACTAAACAAACCGACACACATACACACCTACACACACACACACCTACATACACCGACACACACACACACACACCGACAAACACACACACCGACACACACACGCACACCGACAAACACACATCGACACACACACGTACACCGACACACATACACACACACACCTACACACACAAAACTACACACAACAACACACACACACACACACACACCGGCACACACAAACACACACAAACACACACACACACACACACACACACACAACCACACACACACAAACACACCTACACACACCGACACACACCGACACACACCGACACACACACCGACACACACCGACACACACCGACACACACACACACACCAACACACCGACACACACACACACATACACCTACACACACACACACCGACACAAACACACACACACACACTGATACACACACACACACACACAACCACACACACACAAACACACCTACACACACCGACACACACCGACACACACACACACACCAACACACCGACACACACACACACACACATACACCTACACACACACACCGACACACACACACCCACACCGACACACTCGCGCGCACACACACACGCGCGCACACACACACACATGCATACAGGGATTTTCTGCCATTGAAATCCTTGGATGGGTCTCCTAAGCGTTTTTTGCAGGCCGCTTAAACAGTGTAAAATATATATATATATTATCATTGACACACACACTCATTAACACACACACACTCTACAGGCTATGACAGGAATGCTTTTTCTCCTTTTTTTCATGTCATCAGTCGAGAGGCAAGGCAATGTGTGTTTTAGTGATACGTGGGTTGACTCATAACCCACTGTCCCGTGGTTATATCCGTGGGGCAGGCGGGTTCAGGGTTATGAAATATTGTGTGGATGAAAGGCAGGTGGGTGGCGGGCGGTTTGAATTAAGAGAAAACAATACATTAAACGTTGGTTCAATACATTAAACGTTGGTTCTGGTCTGTCCTGAGCTGCTAGAGTCTCCTATCTGTCCTGAGCCGTCAGAGCCGCCAGTCTGTCCTGAGCCGTCAGAGCCGCCAGTCTGTCCGGAGCCGTCAGAGCCGCCAGTCTGTCTTGAGCCGTCAGTCAGCCACGAGCTGCCAGAGCTGTCAGTCAGCCAGGACCTGCCAGAGCAGTCAGTCAGCCAGGACCTGCCAAAGCCGCCAGTCAGCCAGGAGCCGCCAGAGCCGCCCATCAGCCAGGAGCCTCCAGAGCCACTAATCAGCCAGGAGCCGCCAGAGCCGCCAGTCAGATAGGAGCCGCCAGAGCCGCCAGTCAGCCAGGAGCCGCCAGAGCCGCCAGTCAGCCAGGAGCCGCCAGAGCCGCCAGTCAGCCAGGAGCCGCCATGGCCGTCAGCCAGCCAGCAGCCACCAGAGCTGTCAGCCAACCAGGAGCTGCCAGAGCCATCAATCAGTCCGGAGCTGCCCCTCAGTCCGGAGCTGCCCCTCAGTCCGGAGCTGCCCCTCAGTCCGGAGCTGCCCCTCAGTTCGGAGCTGCACCTCAGTCCGGAGCTGCCCCTCAGTCCGGAGCTGCCCCTCAGTTCGGAGCTGCCCCTCAGTCCGGAGCTGTCCCTCAGTCCGGAGCTGTCCCTCAGTCCGGAGGAGCCTTTAATTAGGGTCTTAGGCCCAAGGTCGGAGGCGAGGGTTGTCACTCTAAACAGGGCCTTGAAGACGGCAATGACTACGGTGGAGTGGGGTCCACGTCCCGCGCCAGAGCCGCCACCGCGGCCAGATGCCCACCCACCCAGACCCTCCCCTATAGGTTTAGGTTTTGTGGTTACTGTCACACTCTGACCATGATTTGTGTTGTTTGTTTCTATGTTTTGTTTGGTTAGGGTGTGATATGAGTGGGCATTCTATGTTGTATGTCTAGTTTATCTATTTCTATGTGTTTTGGCCTGATATGGTTCTCAATCAATGGCAGGTGTTTGTCGTTGTCTCTGATTGGGAACCATATTTAGGTAGCCTGTTTTGTATTGTGGTTTGTGGGTTATTGTCTATGTGATGTTGCATGTTAGCACTCAGTTTCTATAGCGGTCACGTTCGTCTGGTTAGTTTGTTTGTTTGTTTTAGTGTATTTCGTGTTTATTCCCGTCTTTCATTAAATCATGCAGTCACACCACGCTGCGCTTTGGTCCGCTTCTTACGACGATCATGACATTTACTTAGATGTGATGGTTATTATATCAATATTTGGTTCCACCGCCATTTCTCACGTAATTAATTGAACCGACTCAAAAACATCCCACCATGTCGAACAAACAAATGATCTGTTGGCATTTATGAAATTGTACAGAAACGTCCTGTTTCCATCACTACTATCGTGATTTTTTTTTTCTACGGTATGACTCGTAAAAACTGTGGATGGAAACCTGTCTTGTATTTCATCCCCCGTACCCACACTAACTGTTCATTCTTCCATACCCCTCTTCTAGAACTACAGGTAACTGCCAAAATAATGGAAACACAAGTAAATTAGGGGTACAAACTATATTGAAGCCGGTGCTCCACACATGTGGTTCCTGAGTTAATTAAGTAGTTATCATCCAGTCATGTTTTGGGTCATGTATAGAAAATACTGGGAAGGCCATTATTTTTTCTACCATGGCTATGCCCCCATAGGATGACAATGCCCCCATCCACAGGGCACAAACACAAGCGGGCTAAACAAACTTAAATAATACCCACCCCAAAACCCCAACAAGGAACAGGTGAAAACAATTAGACCAAAACAAACGAAAAGGAAAAAGGGATGGGTGGCATCTAGTAGACCGGCGACGACGACCGCCACCCGAACAGGAAGGGGAGCCACCTTCGGTAATATTCGTGACAATGTCCGTCTTTTCATGGGTTAGCCCACACTTCACCTAACAGGACTTCCCAGGCAGAGGAGGAGGTGAGAGAGGAACTGTGAGGAGAATAATGCCTGTGTCCCAAATAGCTCCCTGTTTCCTATAGTGAGAGAGAGAGAGAGAGAGAGAGAGAGAGAGAGAGAGAGAGAGAGACAGGGAGACAGAGAGAGAGAGAGAGAGAGAGGGAGAGAGAGAGAGAGGGATAGAGAGAGAGAGAGAGAGAGAGAGGGAGAGAGAGAGGGGGAGAGAGAGAGAGAGGGGGGGGGGGGGTTAATGGAAAAGGAGACATGGATTATGTCATGTCTTAGGCTATGCCGGATTAAGTGATATGACATGCAATTCTATAAAATCCTTTCTCCGTAATTAATATAACCTGATTGAGCTAATCATGTAAATGTAATTAACTAGAGAGTCGGGGCACCACAAAATAATATTTATAAGAGCTGTTATCTTCTGAATAAACTCTTAAAGACCTATTCATATTTTAAATCAATAGCAGTCAATATTAATCGTCACCTTAATTCAGTCTCATCTGAAAGTTGTAACTTCTTGGTTATCTTCAAGAACCCTGGCTAACAAGTTGAATCAGCAATACAAAATTGGGTTAAATTATTTATTTACTAAATACCTAACTAATCATACAGAATTACATTTACACAGAATTAATTTTACCTTGATTACAAATTACGTCATAAAGGAAAACGTCCCTGGCGGGCGGAACAGATATGACAGCTGGTTACACAAAGAAAAGGGAGCTGGGTTTGAGTGAAAGAGCAGGAAGACTGAGGGACCTGTTAGTGTTAGTCCTTTTAACGCAGAGGCTGCAGACCTCACGTACTTGGAACAGGAGGTTACATTTTCATCAAGGCTTTATATAGTGGAGTGAGAAGGGTGTGTCTGAAAAGTTTTATAACCCATGACTCTTCACAGGGGCGGGCCACTGATTGAGCAGAGCCCTAACCATATGAAAACACAAATCTCTCATTCGGAAGCTAAAATTACATTTCATCTCTTCACCAATAATTTTATATTCAAACATTTAAATTGAACAACAATTCCATGTGACTCCAAAAACTACTATTTGCAGACTTTCCACTGTAGAGTTTATGTCATCCTGTCATTGATGAGAATGTCCCAGATGACAACCGAATTGACATCATATTCATTAAGTACCACCGCATATGTTCAATTGGTCGGATTACCAGAATATAGTTCATTTCCTCCCACCTTCTGGTGTTCCCAGAATCTCTATGTTAACCAAGGGGTTTGCAAATTTCACATCAGTAGGGTAGAGAGAGGGAAAAGGGGGGAAGAGGTATTTATAACTGTCATAAACCTACCCCCAGGCCAACATCATGACAGTGATGTGGAGATAGGTGTGTGTAGGCCAGATGAACTGTTGGGAGGCTCACACACACTCACACAACATACAAATAAACACACAAAGACACACATTCTAATGTGCTCGACCACCCACACATGCCCCTGAGTATGTATCTGGTTTGATGACTCACATCCACAATGTATGAGCATGTGCTCCATTTTAAGGATTTCAAACAGAGAGTTTAATGTGTTTACAGTTTTTAGAAGAGATTCTTCTCTAGGTCACAGTCACTCATTATCGCTTCCCAGTAGCAGACGATTCAAATCCAGATAACTTTCATTAGAACAATGTCACAGGGAGAAAAGCTCTCTGCTACTGTATTTCTCATCTGAGCTCATTAAATAGAGTTGTGGGAGGGGTTGTTAAGTTTGATGGAATTCCAGTATTCTTTGAGGATTTTGGGTTCAATTATAACTGAGAGAGGAAAGCAATTGATTAGTTGACTCAGCTGTGTTTTTGCAGGGCTAGACCCACAATTTACAATGTTATGGGGTACATAATACAACGAATAGAGTTGAGGGAAAAACTGTCGTAATCAGTGTTTCTCTCCAGTACAACGTCCTCTGTCACACAAAGTATTCCTCCCGGCCAGTTCTCTCCCTAGTTACAACGTAATGATACTGTGAGATATTACAGCACCACAACATCTCTAGGTCTATTAACCCAGTTCTAGAACGCCCTAGCCATCCCTTCAGCCGACGTGCTTTGTCCTGTATGTGCCTGACATAACAGAGATATAGCTATGTCCAGCCAAGTCTTGGGAGGCATGACAGAGATCTAGCTATGTCCAGCCAAGTCTTGGGAGGCATGACAGAGATATAGTTATGTCCAGCCAAGGCTTTGGGAGGTATGACAGAGATATAGCTAGGCCCAGCCAAGTCTTGGGAGGCATGACAGAGATCTAGCTATGTCCAGCCAAGTCTTGGGAGGCATAACAGAGATATAGCTATGTCCAGCCAAGTCTTGGGAGGCATAACAGAGATATAGCTATGTCCGGCCAAGTCTTGGGAGGCATGACAGAGATATAGCTATGTCCAGCCAAGGCTTTGGGAGGCATGACAGAGATATAGCTATGTCCAGCCAAGGCTTTGGGAGGCATGACAGAGATATAGCTAGGCCCAGCCAAGTCTTGGGAGGCATGACAGAGATATAGCTATGTCCAGCCAAGTCTTGGGAGGCATAACAGAGATATAGCTATGTCCAGCCAAGTCTTGGGAGGCATGACAGAGATATAGCTATGTCCAGCCAAGTCTTGGGAAGGCATAACAGAGATATAGCTATGTCCAGCCAAGTCTTGGGAAAGCATGACAGAGATATAGCTATGTCCAGCCAAGTCTTAGGAAGGCATGACAGAGATATAGCTATGTCCAGCCAAGTCTTGGGAAGGCATGACAGAGATATAGCTATGTCCAGCCAAGTCTTGGGAAGGCATGACAGAGATATAGCTAGGCCCAGCCAAGTCTTGGGAAGGCATGACAGAGATATAGCTAGGTCTAGCCAAGGCTTTGGGAGGCATGACAGAGATATAGCTAGGCCCAGCCAAGTCTTGGGAAGGCATGACAGAGATATAGCTAGGCCCAGCCAAGGCTTTGGGAGGCATGACAGAGTATTGCTAGGCCCAGCCAAGTCTTGGGAAGGCATGACAGAGATATAGCTAGGTCTAGCCAAGGCTTTGGGAGGCATGACAGAGTATTGCTAGGCCCAGCCAAGGCTTAAGAAGAAAAACAGCCCAGGTAAACATTCTACATCTTGCTACCTGCTGAAGTCATGAGAATATGGCTTGTAGGGTTGAGACAGGCCCACTGGAACCAGGTCTGTGTGTCAGTATGTGTATGTGTGGGTTTCTCATGTGGCTTTCTGCTGATTCTGTTGCATTCCCTCATTAATGGTATCTAGGACAGAAACAGCCTAGTTCACCCATCACATCACCTAAATATACTGTTTTTTAAATATTGTATTTATTATGGATCCCCATAATAAGGCAACAACTACTCTTCCTGGGGTCCGGCACAATTAAGGCAGTTATACAATTTTAAAAACATTACAATACCTTCATAACAGATTTCACAACACACTAGGTGTGTGCCCTCAGGCCCCTACTCCACTACCACATATCTACAACACAAAATCCATGTGTATGTGTGTGTGTAGTGCATATATTATCATGTGTGTGTATGCATGTGTCTGTGTCTATGCTTGTGTTGCTTCACAGTTCTGGCTTTTCCATAAGGTGTATTTTTATCTGGGGGGGTTTTCCAATCTGATTCTACTACTTGCATCAGTTACCTGATGTGGAATAGAGTTCCATGTAGTCATGGCTCTATGTAGAAATGTGCACCTCCCATAGACTGTTCTGGACTTGGGTACTGTGAAGAGACTTCTCTTGGTATGTCATGTGGGGTATGCATGGGTTCTGAGCTGTGTGCTAGTCGTTTAAAACCTCTTAAGGTTCCGCCCCTTTTTTTCAATTTTCAACTAAAATGACATACCCAAATCTAACTGCCTGTAGCTCAGGACTCAAGATATGCATATTCTTGATACCATTTGAAAGGAAACACCTTGAAATTTGTGGAAATGTAAAATGAATGTAGGAGAATATAACACATTAGATCTGGTAAAAGATAATACAAAGAAAAAAACATGATTTTGTTGTATTGTTTTTGTACCATTATCTTAGAAATGCAATTGAAAGGCCAAAATGTATTATTCCAGCCCAGGTACAATTTAGTCTTGGCCACTAGATGGCAGGAGTGTATGTGCAAAGTTTTAGACTGATTCAATGAACCGTTGCATTTCTGTTCAAAATGTTGTATCAATACTTCTCCCCATCTTAGCTACTGTTGTATCAATATCTTTTCTCTATGACAGTTTACAATCCAGGGTTACTCCAAGCAGTTTAGTCACCTCAACTTGCTCAATATCCACATAATTTATAACAAAATATTATAACAAAATATTATTTACAACAAAAACGTGTTATTAGTTTTTGAAACATTTAGGACTAACTTATTCCTTGCCACCCACTCTGAAACTAATTGCAGCTCTTTGTTAAGTGTTGCAGTCATTTCAGTCGCTGTAGTAGCTGACGTGTATAGTGTTGAGTCATCTGCATACATAGACACGTTGGCTTTACTCAAAGCATGTTGCAAGTAAAGATTGAAAAAAGTAAGGGGTGTCACGAACGTTGAAGGAGGAGGACCAAGGTGCAGCGTGGTGAGCGTACATATTCTTTATTTATATGACACCGACAAAAACAATAAACACTACAAAAACAAACCGTGAAGCTAAAGGCTATGTGCACTAAACAAAGACAACTTCCCACAAGAGGGGAGGGGAAAGGGCTACCTAAGACACGTCTGCAGGCCTCGAACTGGGCACCCTCGTCGCTGCGGACCACAGACTGGGCACCCTCGTCGCTGGGGGCCCCAGACTGATGACCATCGTCGCTGGGGACCCGGACTGGCGACCGTCGTCGCTGGAGGACCCGGACTGGAGACCGTCTCTGGAGGCTCCGGACTGGAGACCGTCTCTGGAGGCTCCGTACTGGAGGCCGTCTCTGGAGGCTCCGGACGGGGACCGTCTCTGGAGGCTCCGGCCTGGGCGCAGGCACAGGACTCACCAGGCTGAGGAGACACACAGGAGACCTGGCTCTGGGAACAGGCGCAGGACTCACCAGGCTGGGGAGACATACAGGAGGCCTCTTCCTTGGCCGAGGCACCGGATACACTAGGCCGTGGAAGCGCACTGGCGGGTCTCGAGCGCAGAGCTGGCACCACCTGTTCTGGCTGGATGCCCACTTCCACCCGGCAAATGCGGGACGCTGGCACCGAGCACATCGGCCTGTGAATGCTCAGGCGAGACACAGTGCGCATCACCCCATAACACGGGGCGTGACCAGTCACATGTTCGCCACGGTAAGCACAGGGAGTTGGCTCAGGTCTCCAACCTGACTCTGCCAAACTCCCCAAAATGTTTTTTGGGGCTGCCTCTCGGGCTTCCTTGCTAAACGTGTTCCCTCATAACTCTGCCGCTCCGCCTTAGCTGGCTCCAGTTCCTCCCGTGGACGGCGATACTCCCCAGCCTGCCTCCAGGGTCCCTTCCCGTCCAGGATTTCTTCCCATGTCAATGAATCCTGAACACGCTGCTCCTCCTTACCACGGTGCTTGGTCCCTTGGTGGTGGGAAATTCTGTCACGAACGTTGAAGGAGGAGGACCAAGGTGCAGCGTGATGAGCGTACATATTCTTTATTTATATGACACCGACAAAAAACAATAAACACTACAAAAACAAACCGTGAAGCTAAAGGCTTT
This sequence comes from Oncorhynchus nerka, assembly GCF_034236695.1. NCBI lineage: Eukaryota > Metazoa > Chordata > Actinopteri > Salmoniformes > Salmonidae > Oncorhynchus > Oncorhynchus nerka. Next base: position 13,320,077 of record NC_088418.1, read on the forward strand.
GTGCCCTAAACAAAGACAACTTCCCACATAGAAAGGAGGGGAAAAGGGCTACCTAAGTATGGTTCGCAATCAAAGACAACAATAGACAGCTGTCCCTGATTGAGAACCATACCTGGCAAAAACATAGAAATACAAAATCATAGAAAACAAAAACATAGAATGCCCACCCCAAATCACACCCTGACCAAACCAAATAGAGACATTAAAAGGCTCTTTAAGGTCAGGGCGTGACAAGGGGCCTAGACAGCTGCCCAGGGAATTCCATATTCTATCTGGATTATGTTGGAGACCCACCTTCTGTGTTCTGTTAGTCAGGTAACTCTTTATCCTCATTATAGCAGGGGTGTAAAGCCATAACACATACGTTTTTCTAGCAGCAGACTATGATCGATAATGTCAAAAGCCGCACTGAAGTTGAACAAAACAGCCCCCACAATCTTTTTATAATACATTTCTCCCAGACAATTTCACTCAGCTAAACATCAGTCACACAAGTGCTGTGCTTATTGAATGACCTTCCCTATATGCGTGCTGAAAGTCTGTTTGTTTACTATAAAATAGTATCTTGTTAAACACAATTTTTTCCAAAACCTTACTAAGGGTTGGTAACAGGCCGATTGGTTGGCTATTTGAGCCAGTAAAGAAGGCTTTACTGTTCTTAGGGAGTGGAATGACTTGAGCTTCCCTCCAGGCTTGAGGGCAAACACTTTCTAGTGGGCTTAGATTGAAGATAAGGCAAATAGGAGAAATGGTGATGCCTAGTCAGTTGTCCATCTGAATGTATTCAACTGAAATGTGTCTTCCACATTTTACCCAACCTCTCTGAATCAGAGAGGTGCAGGGGGCTGACTTAATCGACATCCACGTCTTCGGCGCCCGGGGGAACAGTGGGTTAACTGCCATGCACATGGGCAGAATTACATATTTTTATCTTGTTAGTGTAAATATCGTCCCCTACTATCCTCAGCAATTTTCATTCCAAGTTTTCAGACCACGGTGGAAATCATTTTTTCAGCTATTCCACACTCACTTTACTGAATTCAAAATTACAATTATTGTCTGGTTGGTCCCCAACGTACCAGACAGGATATACTGTGATGGTCCCCCACCTACCAGACAGGATATAGTGTGATGGTTCCCCACCTACCAGACAGGATATAGTGTGATGGTCCCCCACCTACCAGTCAGGATATATTGTGATGGTCCCCCACCTACCAGCCAGGATATATTGTGATTGTCCCCACCTACCAGCCAGGATATATTGTGATGGTCCCCCACCTACCAGCCAGGATATATTGTGATGGTCCCCCACCTACCAGCCAGGATATATTGTGATTGTCCCCACCTACCAGCCAGGATATATTGTGATGGTCCCCCACCTACCAGCCAGGATATATTGTGATTGTCCCCACCTACCAGCCAGGATATATTGTGATGGTCCCCCACCTACCAGCCAGGATATATTGTGATGGTCCCCCACCTACCAGCCAGGATATATTGTGATTGTCCCCACCTACCAGCCAGGATATATTGTGATGGTCCCCCACCTACCAGCCAGGATATATTGTGATGGTCCCCCACCTACCAGCCAGGATATATTGTGATGGTCCACCACCTACCAGCCAGGATATAATGTGATGGTTCCCCACCTACCAGCCAGGATATATTGTGATGGTCCCCCACCTACCAGTCAGGATATATTGTGATGGTCCACCACCTACCAGTCAGGATATATTGTGATGGTCCCCCACCTGTACCTGCCCAGTCCAGTCAGATCCTCACCTGAGATAATGAACAGATAACTGACTGGTAGGTGGGGGACCATCACACTATATCCTGACTGGGGCGGCAGGGTAGCCTAGTGGTTAGAGCTAGTAACCGAAAGGTTGCAAGTTCGAATCCCCGAGCTGACAAGGTACAAACCCACTGTTCCTAGGCCGTCATTGAAAATAATGAGTTTTGTTCTAAACTGACTTGCCTAGTTAAATAAAGGCTAATAATAATAATAATAATATTATTTTTTTAAACTGAAACCTTTTCATAAATCAAACATGAATATCAAGTACTCAAGGGTTGTTACTCAAATATCATTATCATTATCCTCCCCCCATCTTACCCCTGCTCCACCCCATCTTACCCCTTTCCACCCCATCTTACCCCTGCTCCACCCCATCTTAACCTGCTCCACCCCATCTTACACCTGCTCCATCCACATCTTAACCTGCTCCACCCCATCTTGCACCTGCTCCACCCCCATCTTACAAAAGCTCCATCCCCATCTTACCCTTGCTCCACCCCTTCATACCCCTGCTCCACCCCATCTTATACCTGCTCCACCCCCATCTTACCCCTGTTCCACCCCATCTTGCACCTGCTCCACCCCATCTTACAAAAGCTCCACCCCCATCTTACCCTTGCTCCACCCCTTCATACCCCTGCTCCACCCCATCTTATACCTGCTCCACCCCATCTTATACCTGCTCCACCCCATCTTCTCCTGCTCCACTCCATCTTACCCTGTTCCACCCCATCTTATACCTGCTCCACCCCATCTTACCCCTGCTCCACCCAATCTTCCCCTGCTCCACCCCATCTTACCCCTGCTCCACCTCATCTTACACCTGCTCCACCCACATCTTACCCCTGCTCCACCCCATCTTACCCCTGTTCCACCCCATCTTATACCTGCTCCACCCCATCTTACCCCTGCTCCACACCATCTTTGCCTGCTCCACCCCATCTTACCCCTGCTCCATCCCATCTTCCCCTGCTCCACCCCATCTTCACCCCATCTTCCCCTGCTCCACCCTATCTTCCCCTGCTCCACCCCATCTTCCCCTGCTCCACCCCATTTTCTCCTGCTCCACCCCATCTTTCCCCTGCTCCATCCAATCTTTCCCTGCTCCACCCCATCTTACCCCTGCTCCACCCCATCTTACCCCTGCTCCACCCCATCTTACCCCTGCTCCACCCCATCTTACTCCTTCTCCACCTCCATCTTGTCTCCTCGGTAACAGGAGCGAAGGAGGATGTGTTGTTCTCTCGTCTCACAGGTGTTCCTTTAGGAAGCGGGCAGCCTGCAATGCTTGTCTTGTCATCCAGCACAGCACCAACATGTGCAAAGCCTGATAACATCAGACCTGGAGAGAGAATGGGAAGGGGGAGCTCTGTATCATTACTCTCCACAGTAGCTCAGTGACTCAGTGAGGTGGCAGTACAGTGGCAGCTTGGTGATTACTAAGCTTTGAAGTTCCTCTGGTTGGTGGGTCCCCCTCTCTCCTTCCCTCTATCCCTCCCTCCATCAGTTTGAAAGTGTTGGTAGTTGGTAGGGAGCAGGCCAGTCACCAAAGCCCCAGTAGAAGGCTGTCTGCTCCAGGGGACAGCTAATGAATGAAGTCATTGACAAATTAAGGATGGAGGAGACAGGTTTAAATGTGCTTACACATAGGATTTTTGTTGAATTGTTGTGTTGTAATTTCAGAAAATGTTTATAATATATCTGCAGGTAATAATGGAATGATAGTGTTTCACAGCGTTACTTATCCCTCCAGTGTTGTGATTGGCTGTGATATTTGCCTGTTGCTTTCTCCCGCCGGGCCAGCATCTGTTGTCAAAATGGGAAAGCTGTTCTGTTTTTGTGGCTGTGTTATGGGGTGGAAAGCTCAAAAATTCTACACTGTTAAACTCAATTTCAGTTTATGTGAGAAAACAAACATTGAATACCGAAGGGAATCATCTAAATCTATAAGGGCACAGGGTGAGACCCAGTTGCAGACACGGGAGGCAGAGGGTTGAAGTCTCTGATATGTATTATAATCCAAGGGGCAGGCAAGAGAATGGTCGTGGACTGGCAAAAGATCATATCAAGGTCAGAGTCCAGGAGTTACAGGGTGGCAGGCAGGCTTGAGGTCAGGGCAGGCAGAAGGGTCAGGCGGACGGGTTCAGGGTCAAGGCAGGCAAGGGTCAAAACTGGGAGGACTAGCACAATCAGAGAAAAGGAAAAAGCAGGAGCATGGAAAAACACTCTGGTTGGCAACAGACAAACAGGAAACACAGGAATAAGTACCCAATGGGAAAACAGGTGACACCTGGAGGTGGGTGGAGACAATCACAAAGACAGGTGAAACAGATCAGGGCTTGCCAAAATCACTGTGAAATATCTTTTCAATAATCCAAAATATTGTTGTTACAGCTGTTTGAAGCCAGTGGACCAAAACTGAATGTAAAAGGCTCAACAGCGAGTCTCTGCCATGTTACGGGGAAATGGAATGCGGGTGAGGAAATAGTTATCTGACCACTGACCCCGTCCACCCACAGAACGCCCCCTCCCCCTTCTCATTCGCACACGTGTCCTCACATCAGAGAAGGGGGTGTTTGGAGAACAATGTCTTAATATAATTGTCCGTATGACAAATGTATTGAAGCTGAAACCAACGTTTCAGTTATCAAACATGGGTTAAAAAGCCAGTATAGAAACGTTTGCGCCTCCACTGCTCCAAGGCTGATCTAGAACCAGTTTATATAAATTATCTCTGTGTTACAGCAGTTAAATTAAGTACGAAATTGGACAATTCAGGCCCACTCTGTTGTTCATTATCTGTGCAGTCTATTCTCTTTGTGATAATGACTGTACTGGCAGCTGTATAAAAGACACATAGCGTCCGTGGTGAATTACCTTCCTAGCGTAAATCCTTACCGTATAATTACATAATAAATCTTGGGGAATATAATGATCTCAATGAGTGTGGTTTTAATTGTGTGCTCCCCTCTGGGCTATTGAGACACTATTAATCAGACTAAGATGGCCACTGCTTTGCCTGGACAGGGAACAGGGAGAGGTAACAACGGGCTGACACACACACGCGCGCGCACACACGCGCACACACAGACACACACACACACGCGCACACACAGACACACGCGCACACACAGACACACACACACGCGCACACACAGACACACACACGCGCACACACAGACACACACACGCGCACACACACGCACACACACACGCGCACACGCACACATGCGCACACACGCGCACACGCACGCACACGCACGCACACACACACACACAGACACCGCATGCACGCACACACGCACACGCACACGCACTCACACACACACACACACACACACACACACACACACACACACACACACACACACACACACACACACACACACAGACAGAGGTGTTAATGGGGTAGGAGGGAGGTTTGTCACTGAGGTCTCTGGAGACGTGGTGGATGAACAGTTCACAGACCAGAGTAACATCAGGAACATCAAATTCACTACAGACAGAGAAGGGAAGGGAAAAGGAGAGAGAAGGAGAGGGAGAGAAATTTTTGACTAGGTACTGTCACATTCTGACCTTTTTTCCTTTGTTTTGTCTTAGTTTTAGTACGGTCAGGGCGTGAGTTGGGGTGGGAAGTCTATGTTTGTGTTTCTATGTTGGTTTTTGAGTTTGGCCTGGTATGGTTCTCAATCAGAGGCAGGTGTCGTTAGTTGTCTCTGATTGAGAATCATACTTAAGTAGCCTTTTTCCACCTGTGTTTCGTGGGTGTTTATTTTCTGTTTTGTGTGTCATCACTAGACAGGACTGTTTCGTTTGTTTGTTCTTCCTAGTTGTTATTTTGTTTAGTGTTCAGTTTGATTATATAAAAAATCATGAACACTTACCACGCTGCACCTTGGTCCTCACCTTCTTCCACCGACGATGTCCGTTACAGGTAAAGACTCAGTGAGCATAGCCTCCCGAAGGCAGACCTGGCTCTCAAGAGGAGACAGGCTGTTTGCACACTGAGCTGCACTTCCTAACTTCCTGCCAAATGTATGACCATATTAGAAACACATACATATACACATCCCCTCACACATCCCCTCACACTACCTTACACACCCCCTCACACACCCCCTCACACATCCCCACATAATACCTTACACACCCCCTCACATATCCCCACACACATCCCCTCACAATACCTTACACACCCCCTCACACACCCCCTCACACATCCCCACACACATCCCCTCACAATACTTTACACCCCCTCACAGTACCTTACACACCCCTCACACACCCCCTCACACATCCCCACACACATCCCCTCACATCCCCTCACACACCCCTCACACATCCCCTCACACATCCCCCTCAAACATCCCCTCACACATCCCCTCACACACCCTCACACTACCCTACACACCCCCTCACACACCCCCTCACAATACCCTACACACCCCTCACACATCCCCTCACACACCCCTCACACTACCTTACACACCCCTCACACATCCCCTCACACACCCCCTCACAATACCCTACACACCCCTCACACACCCCCTCACAGTACCTTACACACCCCCTCACACACCCCCTCACACACCCCCTCACAGTACCTTACACACCCCTCACACATCCCCCTAAACACCCCTCACACATCCCCTCACACCCCCCCTCACAATACCCCACACCCCCTCACACTACCTTACACACCCCCTCACACATCCCCTCACAATACCCTACACACCCCCCCCACACATCCTCTCACACACCCCCTCACACTACCTCACACACCCCCTCACACTACCTTACACCCCCTCACCCCCCTGCACTACCTTACACACTCCTCACACACCCCCTCACACACCCCCTCACACTACCTTACACACCCCCTCACACACCCCCTCACACTACCTTACACATATCTGTAAGTCCACTTACTGATATCTGAACAAGGAAGCCTCATCGAAATTGCAACAAGCGGTTCTGTGAAGTGTTTATTTAATTTAACCAGAAGCCACTGCCAGATTACTGGATTGGGCTGCGCTCAGAGTTTCCTGCCTTGGCAAATCGTGCTTTAAAGACACTGATGCCATTTGCAACCACGTGCCTATGTGAGAGTGGATTCTCGGCCCTCACTAGCATGAAAACTAAATACAGGCACAGACTGTGTGTGGAAAATGATTTAAGACTGAGACTCTCTCCAATACAACCCAACATTGCAGAGTTATGTGCATCCTTTCAAGCACACGCTTCTCATTAACCTGTGGTGAGTTATTCACAATTGTATATGTAAGATGGTTAAATAAAGAGCAAAATGATTGATTATTATATTATTATTTGAGCCCTGGTCCTATAAGAGCTCTTTGTCACTTCCCACGAGCCGGGTTGTAACGACAAACTCACACTCATCACTCATGTTTAATAAATGTATTGTATTCTCTGTTTTCTTCCTACCTTGACTGCACAACACCTGATCTGTCATCTATTGCTGACACCATTTCCGGTCACAACTTGCAGAATTGTTTACGTGTTGCTGTGCGTTTTGTTACCAACCTTACTTTGCTACCTGACAACTTTACGGTTTTTACTTTTTAATAATTATATTTTTGTTTTTTCCCCTTTTTTTCCCTTTTTTTCATTCAACTTTTTCACTCCGGACGCTTTATCTGGACGTGGTTCGTCAGGACCTCCAACAGCCGAAACTATGTAGTAACATTAACATGATGCCTTCTAATTGCAGTCGCTGTACTCAAAATATACAGGAGAACGATCGCCTTACGGTGAGGATAGCTGTGCCGCAAGCCCAGCTTCAGACGCAATCGTTAGGGTAATTTCAGTGTAGGAAAGGACTTTCAACCGGTTTTCCCCATTAAGCAGCTAGTCGGAGTCAGAGGCCAAGCCTTCTCTGGTCTCTACTCCTCCCGTTACGGGGTCTGAGACGCCAAAGCTTCCCACTATTGGCTCTGACAAATTGAAAACCCTAGTCATTAGCGACTCCATCACCCGCAGTATTAGACTTAAAACAAATCATCCAGCGATCATACACTGTTTACCAGGGGGCAGGGCTACCGACGTTAAGGCTAATCTGAAGATGGTGCTGGCTAAAGCTAAAACTGGCCAGTGTAGAGAGTATAGAGATATTATTATCCACGTCAGCACCAACGATGTTAGGATGAAACAGTCAGAGGTCACCAAGTGCAACATAGCTTCAGTGTGTAAATCAGCTAGAAAGATGTGTCGGCATCGAGTAATTGTCTCTGGCCCCCTCCCAGTTAGCGGGAGTGATGAGCTCTACAGCAGAGTCTCACAACTCAATCGCTGGTTGAAAACTTTTTTCTGCCCCTCCCAAAAGATAGAATTTGTAGATAATTGGCCCTCTTTCTGGGACTCACCTACAAACAGGACCAAGCCTGGCCTGCTGAGGATGGACGGACTCCATCCTAGCTGGAGGGGTGCTCTCATCTTATCTACCAACATAGACAGGGCTCTAACTCCTCTAGCTCCACAATGAAATAGGGTGCAGGCCAGGCAGCAGGCTGTTAGCCAGACCATGTCTGTGCCTCGACCTGGGTTGGGCAAAACTAAACATGGTGGTGTTCGCCAAAGTAATCTCACTAGGATTAAGACCTCCTCCATTCCTGTCATTATTGAAAGGGATCGTGATACCTCACATCTCAAAATAGGGCTACATAATGTTAGATCCCTTACTTCAAAGGCAATTATAGTCAATGAACTAATCACTGATCATAATCTTGATGTGATTGGCCTAACTTAAACATGGCTTAAGCCTGATGAATTTACTGTGTTAAATGAGGCCTCACCTCCTGGTTACATTAGTGACCAAATCCCCCGTGCATCCCGCAAAGGCGGAGGTGTTGCTAACATTTACGATAGCAAATTTCAATTGACAAAAAATAAATGACGTTTTCGTCTTTTGAGCTTCTAGTCATGAAATCTATGCAGCCTACTCAATATTTTTTATAGGTACTGTTTACAGGCCTCCTGGGCCATATACAGCGTTCCTCATTGAGTTCCCTGAATTCCTATCAGACCTTGTAGTCATAGCAGATAATATTCTAATTTTTGGTGACTTTAATATTCACATAGAAAAGTCCACAGACCCACTCCAAAAGGCTATCGGAGCCATCATCGACTCAGTGGGTTTTGTCCAACATGTCTCTGGACCTACTCACTGCCACAGTCATACTCTGGACCGAGTTTTGTCCCGTAGAATAAATGTTGTGGATCTTATTGTTTTTCCTCATAATCCTGGACTATCGGACCACCATTTTATTACGTTTGCAATTGCAACAAATAATCTGCTCAGACCCCAACCAAGCAGCATCAAAAGTCGTGCTATAAATTCACAGACAACACAAAGATTCCTTGATGCCCTTCCAGACTCCCTCGGCCTACCCAAGGACGTCAGAGGACATAAATCAGTTAACCATCTAACTGAGGAACTCAATTTAACCTTGTGCAATACCCTAGATGCAGTTGCACCCCTAAAAACTAAGAATATTTCTCATAAGAAACTAGCTCCCTGGTATACAGAAAATACCCAAGCTCTGAAGCAAGCTTCCAGAAAATTTGAACGGAAATGGCGCCACACCAAACTGGAAGTCTTCCGACTAGCTGGGAAAGACAGTACTGTGCAGTATCGAAGAGCCCCTACTGCTGCTCGATCATCCTATTATTACAACTTAATTGAGGAAAATAAGAACAATCCTAAATGTATTTTTGATACTATCGCAAAAGTAATTAAAAAGCAGCATTCCCCAATTGAGGATGGCTTTCACTTCAGCAGTAATAAATTAACCTTTTGCGTGTAGGGGGCAGTATTTTAGTTTTTGGCAAAAAAACTTACCCACTTGAAACTGCCTATTTCTCAGCCCCAGAAACTAAAATATGCAAATAATTGTCAGATTAGGATAGAAAACACTCTAAAGTTTCGAAAACTGTTGAAATATTGTCTGTGAGTATAACAGAACTGATATTGCATGCGAAAATCCAATCAGGAAGTGCCTCTTATTTTGAAACCTCTCTGTTCCTATGCATGCCTATCCTCCATTTAAAGGGATATCAATCATATTCATTTTCTATGGCTTCTTAAGGTGTCAACAGTCTTTAGACATAGTTTCAGGCTTTTATGTTGAAAAATGAGCGAGAAAGATCACATTGTGTAAGTGGATAGGTGGGGCTCTCAGAGTGAGTTTTGCGTAACAGAGTAAAGTGGCCATTGTCTCCCGGTCCTATTGAAAAACATACACTCACGGTTGATATATTATCGAATACATATTTTAACCTCTAGTGACTCCCAAACCCGGTAGATAGCCAAACTCCCAGGTAGGAGTTTTTTCCCAAAATATTATTTTTGTAGGCGAAACAGCTCCATTTGTTCTTCACGTTTGACTGAGAAATCGCCCGGAAATTGCGGTCACCACAACGCCGAAAAATATTCCAAATTAGCTCCATAATATCGACAGAAACATGGCAAACGTTGTTTAGAATCCATCCTCAAGGTGTTTTTCTAATATCTATTCGATAATATATCCGTCGGGACAATTCGTTTTTCTCTAGGACCGATTGGAGTAATGGCTACCTCTGTACTTTACGTGAGAATCTCTCTCGGAGCCACCATGTGACCACTTACGCAATGTGCCCGCCTACGGCTATTCTTCAACAGAAAGGCGTAAAACTACGTCACAATGCTGTAGACACCTTGGGGAATACGTAGAAAGCGTAAGCTCGTTGATGGTACATTCACAGCCAAATAGGGAGTCATTGGAACGCAGCGCTTTCAAAACCTGGGGCACTTCCGGATTGGATTTTTCTCAGGCTTTCGCCTGCAACCTCAGTTCTGTTATACTCACAGACAATATCGTTACAGTTTTGGAAACGTTAGAGTGTTTTCTATCGAAAAGCTGTTAATTATATGCATATTCAAGCATCTTTTCCTGACAAAATATCCCGTTTAAAACGGGAACGTTTTTTTCCCAAAAATGAAAATACTGCCCCCTAGCACCAACAGGTTTTAAAAACAACCTGAGGATTGATTATAAAAAACATTTGACATGTTTCTGTGGACATTATGGATATTATTTGGAATTTTCGTCTGCGTTGTCGTGACCGCTCTTTCCTGTGGATTTCTGAACATAACGCGACAAACAAACGGCAGTATTTGGATATAAAAATCATCTTTATGGAACAAAAGGAACATTTGTTGTGTAACTGGGAGTCTCGTGAGTGAAAACATCCGAAGATCATCAAAGGTAAACGATTTTTTGATTGTTTTTCTGATTTTCGTGACCTAGCTACTTAATAATGCTCAGTGTACATAATGTTTTGGTATGCTGATTTGATTTGATTTTGATTTGATATATCGATAAACTTACACAAACGCTTGGATTGCTTTCGCTGTAAAGCAGAATTTCTAAATCTGAGACGACAGGTGGATTAACAAAAGGCTAAGCTGTGTTTTGCAATATTGCACTTGTGAATTCATGAATATTAAGATTTTATTGTGATATTATTTGACTGTGGCGCTATGCTATTCAGCGGTTGCTGATGACAATTATACCGCTTATTAAGGGATGGGTAGCGTCAAGAAGTTAATGAACTTCTTTGAGGAAAAGATCATGATTATTAGAAAGCAAATTACGTACCCCTCTTTCAATCTGCGTATTCCTTCAAAGCTCAGTTGTCCTGAGTCTGCACAACTCTGCCAGGACCTAGGATCAAGAGAGACACTCAAGTGTTTTAGTACTATATCTCTTGACACAACGATGAAAATAATCATGGCCTCTAAACATTCATGCTGCATACTGGACCCTATTCCAACTAAACTACTGAAAGAGCTGCTTCCTGTGCTTGGCCCTCCTATGTTGAACATAATAAACGGCTCTCTATCCACCGGATGTGTACCAAACTCATTAAAAGTGGCAATAATAAAGCCTCTCTTGAAAAAGCAAAACCTTGACCCAGAAAATATAAAAAACTATCGGCCTATATCGAATCTTTCATTCCTCTCAACATTTTTTGAAAAAGCTGTTGCGCAGCAACTCACTGCTTCCTGAAGACAAACAATGTATACGAAATGCTTCAGTCTGGTTTTAGACCCCATCATAGCACTGAGACTGCACTTGTGAAGGTGGTAAATAACCTTTTAATGGCATCAGACCGAGGCTCTGCATCTGTCCTCGTGCTCCTAGACCTTAGTGCTGCTTTTGATATCATCGATCACCACATTCTTTTGGGGAGATTGGAAACCCAAATTGGTCTACACGGACAAGTTCTGGCCTGGTTTAGATCTTATCGGTCGGAAAGATATCAGTTTGTCTCTGTGAATGGTTTGTCCTCTGACAAATCAACTGTACATTTTGGTGATCTTCAAGGTTCCGTTTTAGGACCACTATTGTTTTCACTATATATTTTACATCTTGGGGATGTCATTCAAAATCATAAGGTTAACTTTCACTGCTATGCGGACGAAACACAGCTGTACATTTCAATGAAACATGGTGAAGCCCCAAAATTGCTCTCGCTAGAAGCCTGTGTTTCAGACATAAGGAAGTGGATGGCTGCAAACGTTCTACTTTTGAACTCGGACAAAACAGAGATGCTTGTTCTAGGTCCCAATAAATAACGAGATCTTCTGTTGAATCTGACAATTAATCTTAATGGTTAAACAGTCGTCTCAAATAAAACTGTGAAGGACCTCGGCATTACTCTGGACCCAGATCTCTCTTTTGACGAACATATCAAGACTATTTCAAGGACAGCTTTTTTCCAATGCTCTACGTAACATTGCAAAAATCAGAAACTTTCTGTCCAAAAATAATGCAGAAAAATTTATCCAAGCTTTTGTTACTTCTAGGTTAGATTACTGCAATGCTCTACTTTCCGGCTACCCGGATAAAGCACTAAATAAACTTCAGTTAGTGCTAAATACGGCTGCTAGAATCCTGACTAGAACCAAAAAAAAGTATCATATTACTCCAGTGCCTCCTACACTGGCTTCCTGTTAAGGCAAGAGCTGATTTCAAGGTTACACTGCTAACTTACAAAGCATTAAATGGGCTTGTTCCTACCTATCTCTCTGAACATTTGATGTGATTTGATTGTATAGTGTGTATGTGGCAGGCTTAAAATGATGGCAAAAAACAACATTGAGATTGCTCTGACCCTGGTGCCGGAGGAGGTACGCAGCTGGAGGTTGAATGTTTGAAAGGGTACGGGACTATAAAGAGTTGGAGAACCACTGATCTAGTGTATATTTCAATCATTACCACTCTCAGGAGAGTGGTACTTAGCAGAGAGCTGGGCAAAGAGGCATTTAAAATAAATAAATATGACGACCGTGTCCTTGAGAGTATGAACATCCATAATCCAATGTGCCTTGTCATTGTCAAAGGACTGGCTGGCTCAGTGAAGTGGTTGCCTACTTTAGCTTGACACAGCACGTTCAACTCTCCAACCAACTCTGCCAGTTTTGGCACAGAGTTTGGGGCCATAGAGTAGTCACATGATTGGCCACATGGTGGCACTACAGGAAAGGAAGTGAATAGATACATAGACAGTTTTTATGTTTCCAGATTGATTAAGCAGTGCGTAATTTATTCATAATCATAGCACGAATGAACCAAAAAAGACCATCAGACCACTTTATCATGACAAAACCTCAATTTTTATTATTTTGAATGAACTACTAACAATTCTAGACATAGAGCAGTATCACTTCCTATCACAAACTACTCAAATTAGCTTTAGAATAGATACGATTGCACTGGAGAGACACCCTCATTTGGTTGTTCATATGGCGTTACGGGATCCATTGTTGATCTGTGTTGGATTATCTAGCCAGGGCCAGACCCACCATGTTCTGGGCTCTGCTGAAGATGGAATAGTACTGTCGGATGAAGATGTCACCCAGAATCCAAAGGTCGGAGCTACTAGACGAGAGACCGGTACGGCAGCCATAGTAGGTGGACTGTACGGGTGGCAGAGAGAGAGAGAACTTGTCAAAACAATGTTACGATCACTTCATGGCTACGTAAGATATACCACAGACACACACACACACACAAACACACACACACAAACAACACACACACACACACACACACACACCTGGCGGACGTAGGTGGAGGCTGGGAGAGTGAAGGCCTGTCCGTGGATGTGGAAGACCATCGATGGCATGTTGTTGATGTTGTTACAGTTCACCACATTCTGAAAAAGAGAGAGAGACAAATAGAGGGAGGAGAGAGAGGTATGAGAGGAGAGAGAGACGATGAATTAAACAGCATTTGCTTTGTGAGGTAGACTGTGTGAGTTCTTTTCTGGTTCTTGTTGAGTTATGTCAGTAGTGGTGATGGGAACACATCATTAACACAACGTTATGCCTGGTTCTTTGTGACACATCACCAAAACAATATCACATGACTTACGTCTCCGTTGGCGGAGTGGGCTCCCACAGCACGGGCCATGCTGGAGATGTCGGCCTGAGGTCCCACAATATTAGAGGTGCCGGTGTCCACGATAGCCTGGCAGCCGCCGTTACAGGCCACAATCTGGCCGTTCACAGTCACACTGCAATGGACACACAGATATACACAGATCGGGAAGAGATGGCTGCCTGAGAACAGTACTCAATCTGTACTCAAACAGTACCCAGTTTCATAGGATTATATAACCCATTAATAACCATTTATAACCCTATAAAACGTACTGTAACTGCAACAGTACCTGTCGACGGTGATCTGCCAGTACATCTGAGAGGACAGGGGGATCCATGTGATCTGGCCGTAGTAGTGGTTGGTGTCAACGCCTCCGAAGGTCACAATGCTACCTACCGCAGAGTTACTGGAGATGGACGACAACAGAGAGCGAGAGGGAGAGAGAGGGGGAGTGTGAGGGGAGAGAGAGGAGAGAGAGAGAGAGAGAGAGAGAGAGAAGTTGCGTCAGTTCATTTTCCATGTCTGGCAAGCCATGATGGTTTGTGGGAGCCATGTGGCTCTGGTCAACAGTAGTGCACTATACAGGCAATAGGGTTCCATTTCAGAAATAGCCCTGGTTGACCTCCACTCTGACCACTCACCGAGTCAGGTAGACAGAGAACATGTCCTGGTTGACGAGATGCTGGGTCATCATGTTGTCAAAGACTGGTGTGGCCTGAGAGGCAGCCAGGCGGGGGTAAGCCAGACCCAGGATACCATCAGCCTTCATATGAGCCATGAAGGGAGCCTCTGATTGACTCAGGCCAAAGATCTGGTTCTTTACAGGGATCCCACCCACCTACAGAGGACCAGGAAGAGGAGCATAATATTTGAGATAGTACTGAAAGCTACACAATGTTTCCAGTCCTCATGTTGTTGTGATGAATTCTGTTCCTTACCACAACGGTGTCGAAGCCCTCAAAGCCAGTCATACTGCCAGTACCGTATTGGATGGACAGGCTCTTCCCAGCATTCTTGAAGGTAGAGGACAAACCGGGGTTGAACCTGTTGTGGTTGGCTGGAAGGAGGGGAGACAAAAGTAGCATGGGAGTGTTTGTGTGTGTGTGTGTTTGTGCGTGTGTGTGTGTTTGGGCGTTTGTGTGTTTGTGTTTGTGTGTTTGTGTGTTTGTGTTTGTGTGTGTTACAAACCGCAAGCTGCGCTGCTGCAGTAGACGGAGGGAATCCACAGGTTGGATGATCCAGTGTCAAAGATGACAGTGAAGGACTGAGGTGGAGTTCCAATGGAGATCACTCCAAAGTACGCCAACTAGAGAAGATCAAATAATGAAATAATTATTAGTATTAATAAATACCTCCCCCTACAAAGTACGCCAACTAGAGAATATCAAATAATGAAATAAATATTTGTATTAATAAATACCTCAGCCTACCCTATGATATTCTAAGAATTAGCTGAATTACACCAGAATACCTATAGGTCATCAGTAATCGAATTGTTGATTTCAAACTAAAGTTTTCCTGGTGGATCAATAATTAATTTAGGAAGAAGAGGCCAAAAGACGTGCTTCAGCCTTCTCTGCTGCCTTACATAGTGGAACCTGTTAAGTGCTATCCATTCTAATGCTTACATCAGCATCGTTTGTCATCTGCTCGCTGGAGACATATAGGCTCTGGTCGTCAAACCTGGTGGGGTTGAAAGGGAACTTCCCTCTGTACTCATTCCACAGACCCTGCTCCTCCAGGCTCTCCCTGGCACTCTTCCCCTTGATCAGAGGCACCCTGTGGAGGAGGACAAAGTCTGGTTGGGTAAGCAGCTCAGGTCCAGCAGGTTTCTGGTCAAAGGTCCAAGACCTTCTGGTCAAACCATTGTAATAAACGTTATGGCAGCATAAGCTAAACAACTGTGTGTGACTATTCAAATCATTCACTCATTTAGGGGTATTAAACCTTTCACTGCCTTCTGATCTGTTGTGTAATGTAAATATAGGAGAATAGCAGTAATATAACATGCGTATAGCAGGAGAATAGCAGGAGAATAGCAGGAGTATAGCAGGAGAATAGCAGGAGTATAGCAGGAGAATAGCAGGAGAATAGCAGGAGAATAGCAGGGGTATAGCAGGAGTATATTAGGAGTATAGGAGGAGAATAGGAGAATAGCAGGAGTATAGCAGGAGAATAGCAGGAGTATAGCAGGAGAAAAGCAGGAGTATAGCAGTAGAATAGCAGGAGAATAGCAGGAGGATAGCAGGAGAATAGCAGGAGTATAGCAGGAGTATAGCAGACACTGCCAGCTAGCCTACATAGTCAACAACGCAGCCTCTGCCAGCTAGCCTACTTCAGCAGTACTGTATCATTTTAATCATTTTAGTCAATAAGATTCTTGCTACGTAAGCTTAACTTTCTGAACACTCGAGACGTGTAGTCCACTTGTCATTCCAATCTCCTTTGCATTAGCGTAGCCTCTTGTGTAGCCTGTCAACTATGTGTCTGTCTATCCCTGTTCTCTCCTCTCTGCACAGACCATACAAACGCTCCACACCGCGTGGCCGCGGCCACCCTAATCTGGTGGTCCCAGCGCGCAGGACCCACGTGGAGTTCCAGGTCTCCGGTAGCCTCTGGAACTGCCGATCTGCGGTCAACAAGGCAGAGTTCATCTCAGCCTATGCCTTCCTCCAGTCCCTCGACTTCTTGGCACTGACGGAAACATGGATCACCACAGACAACACTGCTACTCCTACTGCTCTCTCTTCGTCTGCCCACGTGTTCTCGCACACCCCGAGAGCTTCTGGTCAGCGGGGTGGTGGCACCGGGATCCTCATCTCTCCCAAGTGGTCATTCTCTCTTTCTCCCTTACCCATCTGTCTATCGCCTCCTTTGAATTCCATGCTGTCACAGTTACCAGCCTTTTCAAGCTTAACATCCTTATCATTTATCGCCCTCCAGGTTCCCTCGGAGAGTTCATCAATGAGCTTGATGCCTTGATAAGCTCCTTTCCTGAGGACGGCTCACCTCTCACAGTTCTGGGCGACTTTAACCTCCCCACGCCTACCTTTGACTCATTCCTCTCTGCCTCCTTCTTTCCACTCCTCTCCTCTTTGACCTCACCCTCTCACCTTCCCCCTACTCACAAGGCAGGAAATACGCTGACCTCATCTTTACTAGATGCTGTTCTTCCACTAACCTCATTGCAACTCCTCCAAGTCTCCGACCACTACCTTGTATCCTTCACCCTCTCGCTCTCATCCAACACTTCCCACACTGCCCCTACTCGGATGGTATCGCGCCGTCCCAACCTTCGCTCTCTCCCCCGCTACTCTCTCCTCTTCCATCCTATCATCTCTTCCCTCTGCTCAAACCTTCTCCAACCTATCTCCTGATTCTGCCTCCTCAACCCTCCTCTCCTCCCTTTCTGCATCCTTTGACTCTCTATGTCCCCTATCCTCCAGGCCGGCTCGGTCCTCCCCTCCCGCTCCGTGGCTCAACGACTCATTGCGAGCTCACAGAACAGGGCCCGGCAGCCGAGCGGAAATGGAGGAAAACTCGCCTCCCTGCGGACCTGACATCCTTTCACTCCCTCCTCTCTACATTTTCCTCTTCTCTCTCTGCTGCTAAAGCCACTTTCTACCACTCTAAATTCCAAGCATCTGCCTCTAACCCTAGGAAGCTCTTTGCAACCTTCTCCTCCCTCCTGAATCCTCCTCCCCTCCCCCTCCTCCCTCTCTGCAGATGACTTCGTCAACCATTTTGAAAAGAAGGTCGACGACATCCGATCCTCGCTTTGCTAAGTCAAATGACACCGCTGGTTCTGCTCACACTGCCCTACCCTGTGCTCTGACCTCTTTCTCCCCCTCTCTCCAGATGAAATCTCGCGTCTTGTGACGGCCGGCCGCCCAACAACCTGCCCGCTTGACCCTATCCCCTCCTCTCTTCTCCAGACCATTTCCGGAGACCTTCTCCCTTACCTCACCTCGCTCATCAACTCATCCCTGACCGCTGGCTACGTCCCTTCCGTCTTCAAGAGAGCGAGAGTTGCACCCTTCTGAAAAAACCTACACTCGATCCCTCCGATGTCAACAACTACAGACCAGTATCCCTTCTTTATTTTCTCTCCAAAACTCTTGAACGTGCCGTCCTTGGCCAGCTCTCCCGCTATCTCTCTCAGAATGACCTTCTTGATCCAAATCAGTCAGGTTTCAAGACTAGTCATTCAACTGAGACTGCTCTTCTCTGTATCACGGAGGCGCTCCGCACTGCTAAAGCTAACTCTCTCTCCTCTGCTCTCATCCTTCTAAACCTATCGGCTGCCTTCGATACTGTGAACCATCAGATCCTCCTCTCCACCCTCTCCGAGTTGGGCATCTCCCGGCGCGGCCCACGCTTGGGATTGCGTCCTACCTGACAGGTCGCTCCTACCAGGTGGCGTGGCGAGAATCCGTCTCCACACCACGTGCTCTCACCACTGGTGTCCCCAGGGCTCTGTTCTAGGCCCTCTCCTATTCTCGCTATACACCAAGTCACTTGGCTCTGTCATAACCTCACATGGTCTCTCCTATCATTGCTATGCAGACGACACACAATTAATCTTCTCCTTTCCCCCTTCTGATGATCAGGTGGCGAATCGCATCTCTGCATGTCTGGCAGACATATCAGTGTGGATGACGGATCACCACCTCAAGCTGAACCTCGGCAAGACGGAGCTGCTCTTCCTCCCGGGAAGGGCTGCCCGTTCCATGATCTCGCCATCACGGTTGACAACTCCATTGTGTCCTCCTCCCAGAGCGCTAAGAACCTTGGCGTGATCCTGGACAACACCCTGTCGTTCTCAACTAACATCAAGGCGGTGGCCCGTTCCTGTAGGTTCATGCTCTACAACATCCGCAGAGTACGACCCTGCCTCACACAGGAAGCGGCGCAGGTCCTAATCCAGGCACTCGTCATCTCCCGTCTGGATTACTGCAACTCGCTGTTGGCTGGGCTCCCTGCCTGTGCCATTAAACCCCTACAACTCATCCAGAACGCCGCAGCCCGTCTGGTGTTCAACCTTCCCAAGTTCTCTCACGTCACCCCGCTCCCTCCGCTCTCTCCACTGGCTTCCAGTTGAAGCTCGCATCCGCTACAAGACCATGGTGCTTGCCTACGGAGCTGTGAGGGGAACGGCACCTCAGTACCTCCAGGCTCTGATCAGGCCCTACACCCAAACAAGGGCACTGCGTTCATCCACCTCTGGCCTGCTCGCCTCCCTACCACTGAGGAAGTACAGTTGCCGCTCAGCCCAGTCAAAACTGTTCGCTGCTCTGGCCCCCCAATGGTGGAACAAACTCCCTCACGACGCCAGGACAGCGGAGTCAATCAACACCTTCCGGAGACACCTGAAACCCCACCTCTTTAAGGAATACCTAGGATAGGATAAAGTAATCCCTCTCACCCCCTTAAAATATTTAGATGCACTACTGTTCCACTGGATGTCATAAGGTGAATGCACCAATTTGTAAGTCGCTCTGGATAAGAGCGTCTGCTAAATGACTTAAATGTAAATGTAAATGTGAGTATAGCAGGAGAATAGCATGAGTATAGCAGGAGAATAGCAGGAGGATAGCAAGAGAATAGCAGGAGAATAGCAGGAGTATAGGAGGAGAATAGCAGGAGTATAGCAGGTGTATAGCAGGAGTATAGCAGGAGAATAACAGGGGTATAGCAGGTGTATAGCAGGAGTATAGCAGGAGTATAGCAGGAGTATAGCAGGAGAATAACAGGGGTATAGCAGGAGAATAGCAGGGTATAGCAGGAGTATAGCAGGTGTATAGCAGGAGTATAACAGGTGTATAGCAGGAGTATAGCAGGAGAATAGCAGGAGTATAGCAGGAGAATAGCAGGAGAATAGCAGGAGGATAGCAAGAGAATAGCAGGAGAATAGCAGGAGTATAGGAGGAGAATAGCAGGAGAATAACAGGGGTAGGAGTATAGCAGGTGTATAGCAGGAGATAGCAGGAGAATAACAGGGGTATAGTATAGCAGGAGAATAACAGGGAGAATATAGCAGGTGTATAGCAGGAGTATAGCAGGAGTACAGCAGGAGTATAAAGGAGGGAGTATAGATGGCAGTATAAGCAGGAGTATAACAGCAAACAGAGTATAGCAGGGGTATAGCAGGAGTATAACAGGAGTATAGCAGGGGTATAGCATGATTAACGTACTGGATGATGCATTCGGAGAGTGCCACCACGGCACACAGAACGATAGCCCACTTCATGATGTGATGTCTGGTCTCCTCAGCAGTCACCTGTAGAACTCGTTCACCTGTGCAAAGAAGCAATTCCTCAATCAACCCATCAAACGCAATGTATCGCAATTCTTTTGCTCAGCGCAAACCAAGCGAGGTAGAGACCTTGAGAGGAACCAGACTCACCTGTAGATGCCTGTGGATGAGTGATCTGAGACGTGTGTGTGTTGTCTTATATACAGACGGTCCACAGTTCTAACTCTGCGTTGCTCTATCGCTACGATAAGAGATTATCCACCTGCCATGATAAGTAATGGTGAAATAATGGACGACCTCGAGACAATGTCAATCTGACGATAACCTGTACAGTATGTTGGTTCCAACGGCTACATTACAGTAATGTGTGTATACTGTTGAAAAGTGCCAGTTCTAATCATATAATGGCTAACCTGCCAGACTTCTCTCTAGGATATGAGATGACTTGTGTAGACTCAGTGATATAAAGTAAAGGTCCCCACTTGCAAATACCCTCCTATCAGCACACTTTTCCCTCACACGGTTTACTTTTGGATTAGGCAGCCTTATTAAGGCTACTGTTTCTCTGTTAGGACACGATACCTATCAGCCAGGGATTATTTCATTAACTAACATGGCACATTCACGAGAACATTCACAATGTTAACAAATATCTTGGTGATTATTTAAAGATGAATGTCACTATATGTTTCAAATAGAAAACATAATGGACATTCAACACAAAACACAACGTTACTTCTGGGCCAAGTGGCCATATGTCTTCATTGATCATCAAGAAAAAAATATATGTCCTTTGAGATTTAAAAAATAATCATTGTACTGTGGATATAGATACTTTTGTACCTGTTTCCTCCAGCATCTTCACAAGGTCCTTTGCTGTTGTTCTGGGATTGACTTACACTTGTCACACTAAAGTACGTTCCTCTCTAGGAGGTAGAACGTGTCTCCTTCCTGAGCGGTATGACGTCTGCGTGGTCCTATGGTGTTTATACTTGCGTACTTTTGCTTGTACAGAAGAACGTGGTACCTTCAGGCATTTGGAAATTGCTCCCAAAGATGAACCAGATTTGTGGAGGTCTACAATTTTTTTTCTGAGGTCTTGGCTGATTTTTTTTTATTTTCCCATGATGTCAAACAAAGAGGCACTGAGTTTGAAGGTTGGCCTTGAAATACATCCACAGGTACACCTCCAATTGACTCAAATGATGTCAATTAGCCTATCAGAAACTTCTAAAGCCATAACATCCTTTTATGGAATTTTCCAAGCTGTTTAAAGGAACAGTCAACTTAGTCCATGTAAATTTCTGACCCACTGGAATTGTGGTACAGTGAATTATAAGTGAAATAATCTGTCTGTAAAAAATATTTGGAAAAATTACTTGTGTCATGCACAAAGTAGATGTCCTGACCAACTTGCCAAAACTATAGTTTGTGTTAAGTGATATAAGTGTTACACTGTAAGTGTTAAACAAATCAAAAAATATTTTCATGACAGCTTTGCAAACTCTTGGCAGTCTCTCAACCAGCTTCATGAGGTCACCTGGAATACATTTCAAATAACACGTGTGCCTAGTAAAAAGTTAATTTGTGGAATTTGTTTCCTTAATGCATTTCAGCCAATCAGTTGTAGTGTGACAAGGTAGGGGTGGTATACAGAAGATAGCCCTATTTGGTAAAAGACGAAGTCCATATTATGGCAAGAACAGCTCAAATAAGCAAAGAGAAATGACAGTCCATCATTACTGAAAGACATGAAGGTCAGTCAATCTGGAAAATGTCAAGAACATTTGAAGTTTCTTCAAGTGCAATCGCAAAACCATCAAGCGCTATGATGAAACTGGCTCTCATGAGGACCGTCACAGGAATGGAAGACCCAGAGTTACCTCTGCTGCAGAGGATAAGTTCATTAGAGTTAACTGCACCTCAGATTGGAGCCCAAATAAATGCTTCAAAGAGTTCAAGTCACAGACACCTCTCAACATCAACTCTTCAGAGGAGACATGAATCAGGCCTTCATGTTCGAATTGCTGCAAAGAAACCACTACTAAAGGACACCAATAAGAAAAAGAGTCTTGATTGGGCCAAGAAACACGAGCAATGGACATTAGACTAGTGGAAATCATTCCGTTGGTCTGATTCGTCCAAACTTGAGATTTTTGGTTCCAACCATCGTTCTTTCTGAGACGCAGAATAGGCGAACGGATGATCTCTGCGTGTGTGGTTCCCACCGTGAAGCATGGAGGAGGAGGTGTGATTCTGTAGGGGTGCTTTGCTGGTGACACTGTCAGTGATTCATTTAGAAATCAAGGCACACTTAACCAGCATGGCTACCACAGCATTCTCCAGCGATACGCCATCCCATCTGGTCTGGGACAATCGTCTGCACTTAGTGGGTCTATCATTTGTTTTTCAACAGAACAATGATCCAACACACCTCTAGGCTGTGTAAGGGCTATTTGACCAAGAAGGAGAGTGATGGAGTGCTGCATCAGATGAACTGGCCCCCACAATCACCCGACCTCAACCCATTTGAGATGGTTTGGGATGAGTTTGACTGCAGAGGGAAGGAAAAGCAGCCAACAAGTGCTCAGCATATGTTGGAATTCCTTCAAGACTGTTGGAAAAGCATTCCAGGTGAAGCTGGTTGAGAGAATGCCAAGAGGGTGCAAAGCTGTCATCAAGGCAAATGGTGGCTACTATTTGTTGAACACTTTTTTGGTTACTACATGATTTCATATGTCTAATTTCAGAGTTTGTATGTCTTCACCATTATTCTACAATGTAGAAAATAGTAAAAATAAAGAAAACCCTTGATTGAGTAGGTGTGTCCAGACTGCTACTGTACGTATGCAGAAGCCTGGGGGGCCTCTGAGCTGTATCAGCCGAGTGAGAGCTCCCTGAGTGTCTGCCTCGATGTCTAGGAAACTGGCTGGCTCCAGGACACCTGGAAGGTCTGGTACCCACGCCCAGGCCAGAGCTCCTGTGGGTGGGCTTTGTTGCCTCAGAGAGTTAGGTGTCTCTGGGTGGGTGTGGGTGAGGTTGGAGAAAGGCAGACTCGGAGGAGGAACTGCAAATGCAAGGGAGGGAGGGCTTGATTGAAGGAGGGAGGGCAGGAGAGAGGGGTAATGGGGTTTTCAAGAATGAGGAGAGGAAGAGAGTTAGATGATCAATGTCAAGAATAAAACCAGAAATATAAACGGTACAGCATATGTTCATTGCAGGAAATATGTTGGGAGCATATAGTCAGGGCCAGATACTGTATGTCTAGAGCTTAGGTCTGGAGTGTAGTGGTCAGGCAGGTCTTACATGTGGGACAGAGAAGTGTTCCCGGGGGAGTAGCAGCTACTGTCTGATGTTGAGGGACTGTTGGACACTCCTGTGTCTGCTGCTATAGACCTCAGCAGGTCCTCCTCTGAAACACCATGGGAGACAACAGAGCTGTTTTAGGTGTTAGTCACACACACGCGTCAGACAGGGTTAGGACCTTTGCTTGCAGGTTGTGACTGTGGCTGTAGCTGGGGTCTGGAGGCAGGTCAGACAGGGATGGACCCACACATGCAGGGGAGGGAGTTGAGGGAGGGAGGGGGGGGTTGGGGTGAGGAGGGTGAGGCGTAGCTTCATCAGGGCTTTCGTAATCTAGAGGCAGACGGGAAGGACCCAGGGATGAGGCCAAGGCATGGCTGCGGGAAGACGTTCTGGGCTGGGGGTGTTGAACAGGAGGTCTGACTGAGGGTCCCACACCACCGCATGCTGCACGTCCTACGACCCAGGACACACACACAAATAGGTATTGTTGTGTTACCTATTTGAAACAGTACTACCTAAAGCCTCAATCTTCTGCCTTCCTTGTGTTCCAGTAGGCATTATTTTCACTTGTCTGACCGCTTGCATGATGACAAGTTTCTCACACGACTGGCCTATCTGGGTGATGTTTTTTCTCACCTGAATGATCTGAGTCAAGGATTACAGGGACTCTCCGCAACTATATCCAATGTGCGGAACAAAATTGAGGCTATGATTAAGAAGTTGGAGCTCTTCTCTGTCTGCATTAACAAGGACAACACACAGGTCTTTCCATCATTGTATGATTTTTTGTGTGCAAATTAACTCAAGCTTACGGACAATGTCGAATGTGATATAGCGAAGCACCTGAGTGAGTTGGATGCGCAATTACGCAGGTACTTTCCCGAAACGGATGACACAAACCACTGGATTTGTTATGCCTTTCATGCCCTGCCTCCAATCCACTTACCGATATCTGAACAAGGAAGCCTCATCGGAATTGCAACAAGTGGTTCTGTGAAATTCTGATTTGATTTAACCAGAAGCCACTGCCAGATTACTGGATTGGGCTGCGCTCAGAGTTTCCTGCCTTGGTAAATCGCACTTTTAAGACACTGATGCCATTTGCAACCACGTACCTATGTGAGAGTGGATTCTCGGCCCACACTAGCATGAAAACTAAATACAGGCACAGACTGTGTGTGGAAAATGATTTAAGACTGAGACTCTCTCCAATACAACCCAACATTGCAGAGTTATGTGCATCCTTTCAAGCACACGCTTCTCATTAACCTGTGGTGAGTTATTCACAAATGTATATGTAAGATGGTTAAATAAAGAGCAAAATTATTATTATTATTATATTATTATTTGTGCCCTGGTCCTATAGGAGCTCTTTGTCACTTCCCACGAGCCGGGTTGTGACAAAAAACTCACACTCATTCTTATGTTTAATAAATGTATTGTATAGTGTGTGTGTGGCAGGCTTACAATGATGGCAAAACACAACATTGATTCCGGTGGGGTGCCCCCACCCAGGCAGTGGCAGTGCTGGCAACACTAGCTGCAGTAATCGATGGGGAGGGGTCATGCAACTGTTGAGAATGTGAGTTTATGGTTGTGTGGGGGGGAAGGGTTGAGTGTGTGTGGGTGTATGTGTGTATCCCACAACTGTTGCGAAGGAGTAAAAGATGTTAGGGACAATAGAGGATGATCAACAGCTATATATAATACAAATCGAGGTGAGGGCGATGGAAATGCATTTGGCAGTTGATCTACTTCAATTGGGTAAATGGCACTGTGTGCTCTTTTCGAAGGATGGATCCCAGTCTGTTCAGGGCTATGGAATGTGGGGGGTCAGAGGTGGCATTGGGATGAAGGCCCAACATATTTTTTTATAAATAGAATTGAAAGTTGTGTCTCATTATGGTAAGTGGTGAAATAACTATAGCCAGTTACAATTGTAATGGCTTAGCAGATAATAAGAAAAGATGATCAGTATTTACCTGGATAAAAGAGGAATATAATATCTATTGTTTACAGGAAATTTTAGATTAAGTTTTGTGGAAAAAGACCTGGGGGGTGAAATATATTTCTCCCATGGGCAAAGAAATTCTAAAGGGGTTTTAATTAACAGTAATTTTGATTCAAATGTGCAAATTGTCCAAACAGATTGTCAAGGTAGATGTATTATTTTAAATATATTACTGGACAATAAACAGATATTTCTTATTAACCTATACGGTCCGAATAATGATGATCCAAGCTTCTTTGAAAATATATATAAGAATTTATCAATACTACAAGCAACACTAGACTCTATTATTATGGTGGGAGATTTTAATACGGTCTTAAATACCTCTATGGACCGGAAAGGAAATCCCACTACAAACTATCACCCTCAGGCACTTAAGGAAATCAGTAATGTCATGGATATATTGGATTTTTTTTAACCTTTATTTAACTAGGCAAGCTAACACAGACATATGGAAATGTTTGCTCTACCCAAAATTACAACAAATTATTGCAGCATTACCACAAAAATGGAAGAGGCAAGTAGAAGGGGAAAAAAGTAATGAACTTGTATGTCGGCCCTGTATAAAATAACATAAATGGTTAAAGAAAAGTGTGATAAATAAACGGACAGCTGTGCCATATAAATTGCAAAATAGTTGGGAAGAGATTTTCCATGTACCCATTCCATGGCACATGGTTTATGAATTGATATGTAAAACAACGCCGGATGCCAAACTTCGAATTCTTCAATATAAATTACAATACAAAATTCTTGCAACTAATAGAATGTTATATATATGGGGGATACAATCTTCCCAGCTCTGCAGATTCTGCTGTGAGGAGGCAGAGTCATTAGATCATTTATTTTGGTATTGTCCATATGTAGCTCGTTTTTGGTCACAGGTCCAGGAATGGCTGAAGAATTGCAACATTTGCCTAGAACTAACGCTGCAGATAGCAATACTGGGTGATTTGAAAAGCCATAGTCAATAAATCAATAATATAATAATTATTTTAGCAAAAATATATTTGTTTAATTTACAATCTGTAGAAGCTATGAGAATAGAAAGGTTAAATCCGTTTGTAAAGCATCACAGCACAGTTGAAAAATATATGGCAAATAGAAATCCAAAAAGGATGATGTTCAGAGATAGATGGGAGAGGTTGAATGGAGCTGAAGGGTGGGACTAATAACAAGATAAACCATGTTAAACCTACGGGGTCTGTAAAATGTCTACAGGTTCAGAACTTTTGTCAAATAGCACAGTTACAAATAGAAATCTATCTGGATGGACATCAGAAATAGAGGAAGGACTAAAAACAAACCAAAAATAACTATTGTAAAATAGACTGTGTCTGTAAAAGGTGTATAAGGTGTATAAATTGAAGGTAAAAGCCGAAGTGTGTATTAGTTTACTTCAATTGGGGGATCGGTGGTATTGTTTGCGGGGAATAATAATAAAGGTATATTCTTTAAAAAAGTATGTATGTCTACATAGGTATTTGTATTTATAAATGTGTATATGTATGCATGCGTGTTTGGATATATATATTTACCCAAAAAATATTTGGGGGATTGGAAATGATGCAGACAATTACATTGATGGAGCCAATATTCTTTCCGCAATATTAAGCTGATCCACCACCTAAAAAATGATTAAATTTTTTAAACATTGAGAGTGCTCTGACCCTGGTGCTGGAGGAGGTACGCAGCTGGAGGTTGAATGTTTGAAAGGTACGGGACTATAAAGAGTTGGAGAACCACTGATCTAGTGTATATTTAAATCATTACCACTCTCAGGAGAGTGGTACTTAGCAGAGAGCTGGGCAAAGCGGCATTTAAAAATAAAAATAAATACGACGACCGTGTCCTTGAGAGTATTAACATCCATAATCCAATGTGCCTTGTCATTGTCAACGGACTGGCTGGCTCAGTGAAGTGGTTGCCTACTTTTGCTTGACACAGCAAGTCCAACTCTCCAACCAACTCTGCCAGTTTTGGCACAGAGTTTGGGGCCATAGAGTAGTCACATGATTGGCCACATGGTGGCAATACAGGAAAGGAAGTGAATAGATACATAGACATAGTTTTTATGTTTCCAGATTGATTAAGCAGTGCGTAATTTATTCATAATCATAGCACGAATGAACCAAAAAAGACCATCAGACCACTTTATCATGACAAAACCTCAATTTTTATTATTTTGAATGAACTAATAACAATTCTAGACATAGAGCAGTATCACTTCCTATCACAAACTACTCAAATTAGCTTTAGAATAGATACGATTGCACTGGAGAGACACCCTCATTTGGTTGTTCATATGGCATTACGGGATCCATTGTTTATCTGTGTTGGATTATCTAGCCAGGGCCAGACCCACCATGTTCTGGGCTCTGCTGAAGATGGAATAGTACTGTCGGATGAAAATGTCACCCAGAATCCAAAGGTCGGAGCTACTAGACGAGAGACCGGTACGGCAGCCATAGTAGGTGGACTGTACGGGTGGCAGAGAGAGAGAGAGAACTTGTCAAAACAATGTTACGATCACTTCATGGCTACGTAAGATATACCACAGACACACACACACACACAACACACACACACACACACACACACACACACACACACACACCTGGCGGACGTAGGTGGAGGCTGGGAGAGTGAAGGCCTGTCCGTGGATGTGGAAGACCATCGATGGCATGTTGTTGATGTTGTTACAGTTCACCACATTCTGAAAAAGAGAGAGAGACAAATAGAGGGAGGAGAGAGAGACACTGAATTAAACAGCGTTTGCTTTGTGAGGTAGACTGTGTGAGTTATTTTCTGGTTCTTGTTGAGTTATGTCAGTAGTGGTGATGGGAACACATCATTAACACAACGTTATACCTGGTTCTTTGTGACACATCACCTAAACAATATCACATGACTTACGTCTCCGTTGGCGGAGTGGGCTCCCACAGCACGGGCCATGCTGGAGATGTCAGCCTGAGGTCCCACAATATTAGAGGTGCCGGTGTCCACGATAGCCTGGCAGCCGCCGTTACAGGCCACAATCTGGCCGTTCACAGTCACACTGCAATGGACACACAGATATACACAGATCAGGAAGAGATGGCTGCTTGAGATCTGTACTTAACCACTTCATCTACCAGTTACATAGGATTATATAACCCATTAATAACCATTTATAACCCTATAAAACGTACTGTAACTGCAACAGTACCTGTCGACGGTGATCTGCCAGTACATCTGAGAGGACAGGGGGATCCATGCGATCTGGCCGTAGTAGTGGTTGGTGTCAACGCCTCCGAAGGTCACCATGCTACCAACCGCAGAGTTACTGGAGATGGACGACAACAGAGAGCGAGAGGGAGGGAGAGAGAGGGGGGAGTGTGAGGGGAGAGAGGGGGAGAGAGAGAGAGAGAGAGAGAGAGAGAGAGAGAGAGAGAGAGAGAGAGAGAGAGAGAGAGTTGCGTCAGTTCATTTTCCATGTCTGGCAAGCCATGATGGTTTGTGGGAGACATGTGGCTCTGGTCAACAGTAGTGCACTATACAGGCAATAGGGTTCCATTTCAGAAATAGCCCTGGTTGACCTCCACTCTGACCACTCACCGAGTCAGGTAGACAGAGAACATGTCCTGGTTGACGAGATGCTGGGTCATCATGTTGTCAAAGACTGGTGTGGCCTGAGAGGCAGCCAGGCGGGGGTAAGCCAGACCCAGGATACCATCAGCCTTCATATGAGCCATGAAGGGAGCCTCTGATTGACTCAGGCCAAAGATCTGGTTCTTTACAGGGATCCCACCCACCTACAGAGGACCAGGAAGAGGAGCATAATATTTGAGATAGTACTGAAAGCTACACAATGTTTCCAGTCCTCATGTTGTTGTGATGAATTCTGTTCCTTACCACAACGGTGTCGAAGCCCTCAAAGCCAGTCATACTGCCAGTACCGTATTGGATGGACAGGCTCTTCCCAGCATTCTTGTAGGTAGAGGACAAACCGGGGTTGAACCTGTTGTGGTTGGCTGGAAGGAGGGGAGACAAAATTAGCATGGGAGTGTTTGTGTGTGTGTGTGTTTGTGCGTGTGTGTGTGTGTTTGGGCGTGTGTGTGTGTGTTTGTGTTTGTGTGTTTGTGTGTGTGTGTGTTACAAACCGCAGGCTGCACTGCTGCAGTAGACGGAGGGAATCCACAGGTTGGATGATCCAGTGTCAAAGATGACAGTGAAGGACTGAGGTGGAGTTCCAATGGAGATCACTCCAAAGTACGCCAACTAGAGAAGATCAAATAATTAACTAAATATTTGTATGAATAAATACCTCAGCTTACCCTATGATATTATAAGAATTAGCTGAATTACACCAGAATACCTATAGGTCATCAGTAATCGAATTGTTGATTTCAAACTAAAGTTTTCCTGGTGGATCAATAATTAATTTAGGAAGAAGAGGCCAAAAGATGTGCTTCAGCCTTCTCTGCTGCCTTACATAGTGGAACCTGTTAAGTGCTATCCATTCTCATGCTCACATCAGCGTCGTTGGTCATCTGCTCATTGGAGACATATAGGCTCTGGTCGTCAAACCTGGTGGGGTTGAAAGGGAACTTCCCTCTGTACTCATTCCACAGACCCTGCTCCTCCAGGCTCTCCCTGGCACTCTTCCCCTTGATCAGAGGCACCCTGTGGAGGAGGACAAAGTCTGGTTGGGCAAGCAGCTCAGGTCCAGCAGGTTTCTGGTCAAAGGTCCAAGACCTTCTGGTCAAACCATTGTAATAAACGTTATGGCAGCATAGGCTAAACAACTGTGTGTGACTATTCAAATCATTCACTCATTTCGGGGTATTAAACCTTTCACTGCCTTCTGATCTGTTGTGTAATGTAAATATAGGAGAATAGCAGGAGTATAGCAGGAGAATAGCAGGAGTATAGGAGGAGTATCGCAGGAGAATAGCAGGAGAATAACAGGAGAATAGCAGGAGAATAGCAGGAGAATAGGAGGAGAATAGCAGGAGAATAGCAGGAGAATAGCAGGAGAATAGCAGGAGAATAGCAGGAGTATAGCAAGAGAATAGCAGGAGTATAGGAGGAGAATAGCAGGAGAATAGCAGGAGAATAGCAGGAGTATAGGAGGAGAATAGCAGGAGTATAGGAGGAGAATAGCAGGAGTATAGCAGGAGTATAGCAGGAGTATAGCAGGAGAATAGGAGGAGTATAGCAGGAGTATAGGAGGAGAATAGCAGGAGTATAGGAGGAGAATAGCAGGAGTATAGGAGGAGAATAGCAGGAGTATAGCAGGAGTATAGCAGGAGAATAGCAGGAGAATAGCAGGAGAATAGGAGGAGAATAGTAAGAGTATAGCAGCATTACAGCAGGAGTATAACAGGAGTACAGCAGGAGTATAAAAGGGGTATAGCAGGAGTATAACAGGAGTACTGCAGGGGTACAGCAGGAGTATAAAAGGGGTATAGATGGAGTATAACAGGAGTACAGCAAGAGTACAGCAGGAGTATAACAGGAGTATAACAGGAGTATAGCAGGGGTATAGCATGATTAACGTACTGGATGATGCATTCGGAGAGTGCCACCACGGCACACAGAACGATAGCCCACTTCATGATGTGATGTCTGGTCTCCTCAGCAGTCACCTGTAGAACTCGTTCACCTGTGCAAAGAAGCAATTCCTCAATCAACCCATCAAACGCAATGTATCGCAATTCTTTTGCTCAGCGCAAACCAAGCGAGGTAGAGACCTTGAGAGGAACCAGACTCACCTGTAGATGCCTGTGGATGAGTGATCTGAGACGTGTGTGTGCGCTGTCTTATATACATACGGTCCACAGTTCTAACTCTGCGTTGCTTTATCGCTACGATAAGAGAGTATCCACCTGCCATGATAAGTAATGGTGAAATAATGGACGACCTCGAGACAATGTCAATCTGACGATAACCTGTACAGTATGTTGGTTCCAACGGCTACATTACAGTAATGTGTGTATACTGTTGAAAAGTGCCAGTTCTAATCATATAATGGCTAACCTGCCAGACTTCTCTCTAGGATATGAGATGACTTGTGTAGACTCAGTGATATAAAGTAAAGGTCCCCACTTGCAAATACCCTCCTATCAGCACACTTTTCCCTCACACGGTTTACTTTAGGTTTAGGCAGCCTTATTAAGGCTACTGTTTCTCTGTTAGGACACGATACCTATCAGCCAGGGATTATTTCATTAACTAACATGGCACATTCACGAGAACATTCACAATGTTAACAAATATCATGGTGATTTTTTAAGATGAATGTCACTATATGTTTCAAATAGAAAACATAATGGACATTCAACACAAAACACAACGTTACTTCTGGGCCAAGTGGCCATATGTTTTCATTGATCATCAAGAAAAATATATATGTCCTTTGAGATTTATAAAATAATCCTATTTAAATATTTTATTATACAATAGATACACAAGAAGTCAAATGTAAACAACCCCAACCCCCAGAATACATACAGTTGAAATCAGAAGTTTACATACATCTTAGCCAAATACATTTAAACTCAGTTTTTCACAATTCCCGACATTTCATCCTAGTAAAAATCCCCTGTCTTAGGTCAATTAGGATCACCACTTTATTTTAAGAATGTGAAATGTCAGAATAATAGTAGAGAGAATTTTTTATTTCAGCTTTTATTTCTTTCATCACATTCCCAGTGGGTCAGAAGTTTACATACTAATTGAGTGTATTTGATAGCATTGCCTTTAAAACCTTTTGTGACTAGGGGGCAGTATTTTCATTTTTGGAAAAATAACGTTCCCGTAGTAAACAGGATATTTTGTCAGGACAAGATGCTAGAATATGCATATAATTGACAGCTTAGGATAGAAAATACTCTAAAGTTTCCAAAACTATAAAAATATTGTCTGTGAGTATAACAGAACTGATATTGCAGGTGAAAGCCTGAGAAAAATCCAATCCGGAAGTGACTCATAGTTTGTAAGCTCTGCGTTCCAATGCGTCCCTATTGAGCAGTGAATGGAATATCAACCAGATTACCTTTTCTCCGTATTCCCCAAGGTGTCTACAGCATTGTGACGTAGTTTTACGCATTTATGTTGAAGAATACCCGTAAGCGGCTACATTGCGCAAGTGGTCACCTGATGGCTCTCAGAGTGATTCTCGCGTAAAATACAGAGGTAGCCATTAATCCAATCGGTCCTACTGAAAAACCAATTGTCCCGATGGATTTATTATCGAATAGATATTAGAAAAACACCTTGAGAATTGATTATAAACAACGTTTGCCATGTTTCTGTCGATATTATGGAGCAAATTTTGAATATTTTTCGGCGTTTTTGTGACTGCAATTTCCGGTCGATTTCTCAGCCAAACGTGAAGAACAAACGGAGCTATTTCGCCTACAAAAATAGTATTTTTTGAAAAAAGGACCATTGGCTATCTAACTGGGTGTCTCGTGAGTGAAAACATCCGAAGCTCATCAAAGGTAAACTATTTAATTTGATTGCTTTTCTGATTTCCGTGACCAAGTTACCTGCTGCTAGCTGGACAAAATGCTATGCTAGGCTATAGATAAACTTACGCAAATGCTTGTCTAGCTTTGGCTGTAAAGCATATTTTGAAAATCTGAGATGACAGGGTGATTAACAAAAGGCTAAGCTGTGTCTCAATATATTTCACTTGTGATTTTCATGAATAGGAATATTTTCTAGGAATATTTATGTCCGTTGCGTTATGCTAATTAGTGCCAGACGATGATTACGCTCCCAGACCCGGGATGGGGAGTCACTAGAGGTTAAATTGTTCAACTTGGGTCAAATGTTTCAGGTAGCCTTCCACAAGCTTCCCACAATAAGTTGGGTGAATTTTGGCCCATTCCTCCTGACAGAGTAACTGAGTCAGGTTTGTTGGCCTCCGTGCTTGCAAAAGCTGTTTCAGTTCTTCCCACATATTTCCCATAGGATTGAGGTCAGGGCTTTGTGAAGGCCACTCTAATACCTTGACTTTGTTGTCCTTTTTCCCACCATTTTGGAAGTATGCTTGGGGTCATTGTCCATTTGGAAGACCCATTTGTGACCATGCTTTAACTTCCTGGCTGATGTCTTGAGATGTTGCTTCAACGTATCCACATAATTTTTTTCCTCCGTGATGCCATCTATTTTGTGAAGTGCACCAGTCCCTCCTGCAGCAAAGCACCCCCACAACATGATGCTGCCACCCCCGTGCGTCACGGTTGGGTTGGTGTCTTTGGCTTGCAAGCCTCCCCCTTTTTCCTCCAAACATAACAATGGTCATTATGGCCAAACAGTTCTATTTTTTTTTCTTAAGTCCAGACGACATTTCTCCAAAAAGTAAGATCTTTGTCCCCATGTACAGTTGCCAACTGTAGTCTGGCTTTTTTATGGCGGTTTTGGAGCAGTGGCTTCCTTCCTTAATGAGCTGCCTTTCAGGTTATGTCGATATAGGACTCGTTTTACTGTGGATATAGATACTTTTGTACCTATTTCCTCCAGCATTTTCACAAGGTCCTTTGCTGTTGTTCTGGGATTGACTTGCACTTTTCACACTAAATTACGTTCCTCTCTAGGAGGTAGAACGTGTCTCCTTCCTGAGCGGTATGACGTCTGCGTGGTCCTATGGTGTTTATACTTGCGTACTTTTGTTTGTACAGATGAACGTGGTACCTTCAGGCATTTGGAAATTGCTCCCAAAGATGAACCAGACTTGTGGAGGTCTACAATGTTTTTTCTAAGGTCTTCGCTGATTTTTTTTTATTTTCCCATGACGTCAAACAAAGAGGCACTGAGTTTGAAGGTTGGCCTTGAAATACATCCACAGGTACACCTCCAATTGACTCAAATGATGTCAATTAGCCTATCAGAAACTTCTAAAGCCATGACATCCTTTTATGGAATTTTCCAAGCTGTTTAAAGGAACAGTCAACTTAGTCCATGTAAATTTCTGACCCACTGGAATTGTGATACAGTGAATTATAAGTGAAATAATCTGTCTGTAAACAATTTTTGGAAAAATTACTTGTGTCATGCACAAAGTAGATGTCCTAACCGACTTGCCAAAACTATAGTTTGTGTTAAGTGATATAAGTGTTACTGTTACGGTTTTCTTGCGGTGAAGGAGAGTCGGACCAAAACGCAGCGTGGTATTCTTGATACATGTTTAATGACGATGAAAAAACGAACAATACAAAAACAACAAACGTAACGTGAAAACCTATACAGCCTATGTGGTGCAAACAAACACAGAGACAGGAACAATCACCCATGAAACACTCAAAGAATATGGCTGCCTACATATGGTTCCCAATCAGAAACAACGATAAACACCTGCCTCTGATTGAGAACCACTCCAGACAGCCATAGACTGTGCTACAAAACCCCACTAAGCCACAATCCCAATACCTAACAAAACCCCAAGACAAAACACACCACAATAAACCCATGTCACACCCTGGCCTGACCAAAATAATAAAGAAAACACAAAATACTAAGACCAGGGCGTGACAGTTACACTGTAAGTGTTAAACAAATCAAAACATATTTTGATGACAGCTTTGCAAACTCTTGGCATTCTCTCAACCAGCTTCATGAGGTCACTTGGAATGCATTTCAAATAACACGTGTGCCTAGTAAAAAGTTAATTTGTGGAATTTCTTTCCTTCTTAATGCGTTTCAGCCAATCAGTTGTAGTGTGACAAGGTAGGGGTGGTATACAGAAGATAGCCCTATTTGGTAAAAGACCAAGTCCATATTTTGGCAAGAACAGCTCAAATAAGCAAAGAGAAATGACAGTCCATCATTACTGAAAGACATGAAGGTCAGTCAATCTGGAAAATGTCAAGAACTTTTGAAGTTTCTTCAAGTGCAATCGCAAAACCATCAAGAGCTATGATGAAACTGGCTCTCATGAGGACCGTCACAGGAATGGAAGACCCAGAGTTACCTCTGCTGCAGAGAATAAGTTCATTAGAGTTAACTGCACCTCAGATTGGAGCCCAAATAAATGCTTCAAAGAGTTCAAGTCACAGACACCTCTCAACATCAACTCTTCAGAGGAGACTGCATGAATCAGGCCTTCATGTTCGAATTGCTGCAAAGAAACCACTACTAAAGGATACCAATAAGAAAAAGAGGCTTGATTGGGCCAAAAAACCCGAGCAATGGACATTAGACTAGTGGAAATCATTCCGTTGGTCTGATTAGTCCAAACTTGATATTTTTGGTTCCAACCATCGTGTCTTTCTGAGACGCAGAGTAGGCGAACGGATGATCTCTGCGTGTGTGGTTCCCACCGTGAAGCATGGAGGAGGAGGTGCGATTCTGTGGCGGTGCTTTGCTGGTGACACTGTCAGTGATTTATTTAGAATTCAAGGCACACTAAACCAGCATGGCTACCACAGCATTCTCCAGCGATACGCCATCCCATCTGGTCTGGGACAATCATCTGTACTTAGTGGGTCTATAATTTGATTTTCAACAGAACAATGATCCAACACACCTCTAGACTGTGTAAGGGCTATTTGACCAAGAAGGAGAGTGATGGAGTGTCACGAATCCCGTTTCCTGAGTGTGTTTTTTGCCTGTGTTCTGTCCTGGATTGTTTTTTCCGGCGTCCTGGAACGAACCCTGTCTAGTTGCCGGGCAATGTAGCCAGTTGGGAGTTCTGATTACCCGCACCTGTATCCCATCAGCTATCTGTACACCTGGTCCTGATCATCATCTCTCCTCTTCATAAGCCCGGACCTGACATCCATTCCCTGCCGGATCGTTAGCCATGAACAGTATGTTGTGCCAGAGTATCAGCCTCAAGTTGGATAGAATTTGTTTTGTTGTTTGTTACGTATTGCTTGCCTTAAACTTACCTCCGTTTGTTCTGTCTTCAGTTACTCACCCGGATCATTTACCCCATTCCCGCCTGGTCGTCGGAGGATTCCGCTACCCCAGTGGATCCACCTATTTACTCCCATCAACTCAACACCGCTGCTCGCTACACCACCTGGATATATCTACCCATTCACATTCACTTGTAAATAAATACTCACCTTCTTCCTACTCTCCTTGTCCTGGTCTGCTTCTGGGTTCGATTTTGAAAGAACGTGACAGAACGATTCGGCCAAGGATGAACCCAGCGGACCTGGACTCCGTTTGCCATGCCATTACCCAGCAGGAGAAGATGTTGGGACAACACAACACGGCACTACACGAGATAGCAGATTCAATCCGGAACTTATCGGATCGATTAACGAGTATCCAGGATCAGCTCAGGTTGCCGGCGGATCATCCACAACCTGTTTCACCCATATCACCTGCCGATTCGGGAGCGGGTTCCTTCCGTGAGCCCAAGGTTCCGACACCGGAGAAGTACGAGGGAGATCTGGGAGGATGCCATTCATTTCTTTTACAGTGTGGGTTAGTTTTTGTTCTGCAGCCCTACTCTTACGCCACAGATAAGGCTAGGATAGCTTTTGTTATTGAGCTGCTGCGTGGTAGAGCTCTGGAATGGGCTTCAGCTGTTTGGGAACGACGGGACACATGCATGACGTCATACCAGGGTTTCACGGCAGAGATGAGAAAGCTTTTTGACCATCCAGTCCGAGGTAAGGACGCAGCTAAACATTTGTTCTCTCTTCGCCAAGGAGCTCGCAGTGTGGCAGACTTTGTGATAGAATTCAGGACATTGGCTGTGGAGAGTGGTTGGAATGAGGAATCACTACAAGCGGTTTTTTACCAGGGGTTGTCGGAGCAACTCAAGGACGAGCTGATCTCCTATCCAGAGCCTAGTGACCTAGATAGTTTGGTCACTTTATCTATTCGGATAGATAATAGAGTCCGAGAGAGAAGGAGGGAGAAGCAGTGAGGCCCATCCAATCAATCAGCAACTCGGTTACCATTCGGTTCAGGAAGTGAACCAGAACGTATTGATCGTTATTTCCCACACGGGATTAGTGGAGGGGTCTTGCCACCAGATCCTGAACCAATGCAAGTGGGGCGACACGGGCTAACTAAGGAGGAGCGCCAACGTAGACGTGAGACCAACAGCTGTCTCTACTGTGGTAGCTCGGGACATTACATCTCCGCTTGTCCACAGGGCCCGTTAAACTGCCCGGCTCGCTAGTTTTGGGAGGAATTTTAGCGAGCCAGTTTCAACCTCTCAAGAATCCTGTCAGACCCCGTTTTCCTGCGGCCCTTATGAATAAGGATCAGAGCTTAGAGATGAACGCTTTTATCGATTCAGGTGCCGATGGCAGCTTTATTGATGCCGACTTGGTGGAACAGCTGGGGCTTTCCAAGGAGCAATTGCCGGAAGCCATTGAAGCAACCACTCTGAACGGCAGTAGTCTGGCACGGATCACTATGAGGACTGAACCGGTTAAGATGTTGTTGTCTGGGAATCATTCAGAGTTTATCTCCTTCTTCATTCTGTCCTCGCCCCATGTTCCTCTGGTTCTTGGTTACCCCTGGCTGAAGGAACACAATCCCTCGTTTGATTGAGTGACGGGTAAGGTAACTAGTTGGAGCATTGATTGTCATGCTAACTGCCTTAGGACTGCCTGTTCTCCTGCCGTTTCCAGTCAGGTCAGTGACTCTGCTCCTCCTGATTTGTCCCTGGTTCCAGAAACATATCACGAGTTGGGTGAAGTATTCAGTAAACAGAAGGCTCTGTCCCTTCCTCCCCACCGACCTTATGACTGTGCGATTAATCTGTTTCCTGGAGCCGCCTTTCCCAAGGGACGGTTATACAGTATCTCTCGACCTGAACGTGAGGCCTTGGAGACCTACATCAAGGAGTCTCTAGCTACAGGTCTCATTCGGCCCTCGTCATCACCTCTGGGAGCAGGATTTTTTTTTGTGAGCAAGAAGGATGGCTCTCTTCGACCGTGTATTGATTATCGGGGTTTGAATGATATTACGGTCAAGAACAAGTATCCCCTGCCCTTGATGAGTTCTGCTTTCGATTCTTTACAGGGTGCTACGGTTTTTACGAAGCTTGATTTACGTAATGCTTATCATTTGGTTCGGATCAAAGAGGGGGACGAGTGGTTGACTGGGTTCAATACTCCGATGGGACATTTCGAGTACCAGGTGATGCCGTTTGGACTGACCAACGCTCCTGCTGTGTTCCAAAGTATGGTGAATGACGTTCTGAGAGATATGATTGGTATTTTTGTGTTCGTTTACCTGGATGATATCCTCATCTTCTCGAAGGAGCTTTCTAGCCACGTTCAGCATGTCAAGCAGGTCCTGCAGCGGTTATTGGAGAACCGTCTGTTCGTGAAGGCTGAGAAGTGCGATTTTCACACCCACACGACGTCCTTCCTCGGGTACATCATCTCCAGGGGAGAGATCAAGATGGACCAAGAGAAGGTTCGGGCGGTTCGGGATTGGGTCCAGCCCGGTACGAGATTGCAGCTCCAGAGATTCCTGGGGTTTGCAAATTTTTATCTGAGGTTTATCCGTGATTACAGCCGGGTGGCCGCCCCTTTAACTGTACTGACGTCTTGCACCAGAAAGTTCTGTTGGTCTCCTGAGGCAGACCGAGCATTTCTAGATTTGAAGAACCGATTCACCAATGCCCCGATTCTCTCTCAACCTGACACTTCCCGTCAGTTCGTTGTGGAGGTGGATGCGTCTGATGTGGGGGTGGGCGCCATCCTGTCCCAGCGTAGCTCCACTGACGGTAAACTCCATCCCTGCGCCTTCTACTCTTGTCGTCTTTCTCCAGCTGAAAGAAACTACGATGTGGGTAACCGGGAGCTTCTCGCTGTGAAGCTTGCCTTGGAGGAGTGGCGTCACTGGTTGGAGGGAGCGGAGTACCCGTTTGTGGTCTGGACTGACCACAAGAATCTGGCTTACGTGCAATCGGCTACAAGTCTCAACTCCCGTCAGGCCCGGTGGGCTTTGTTTTTTGGACGCTTCAATTTTTCCCTGACGTTCCGACCTGGGTCAAAGAACGGGAAGGCGGACGCCCTGTCCCGGATGTTCTCCAAGACGGAGGAGAGTGGGGCCAAGATTGAGATGATTCTTCCCCAGAACGTTGTCGTGGGAGCCGTTACATGGAGGATTGAGGAGGAGGTGATGGCGGCTCTTCGGACACAGCCCGGGCCCGATAACGGTCCACCCGGTCGGTTGTTCGTGCCTGAGTCGGTCCGTTCTGCTGTCCTTCAGTGGTCCCACGCCAGCAAGATAGCTTGTCACCCTGGTGTTGCTCGGACTATGGCGCTACTGCACAGACGATTTTGGTGGCCTGCCATGGGAGAAGATACATTTACATTTACATTTAAGTCATTTAGCAGACGCTCTTATCCAGAGCGACTTACAAATTGGTGCATTCACCTTATGACATCCAGTGGAGCAGCCACTTTACAATAGTGCATCTAAATCTTTTAAGGGGGGGGTTGAGAAGGATTACTTTATCCTATCCTAGGTATTCCTTAAAGAGGTGGGGTTTCAGGTGTCTCCGGAAGGTGGTGATTGACTCCGCTGTCCTGGCGTCGTGAGGGAGTTTGTTCCACCATTGGGGGGCCAGAGCAGCGAACAGTTTTGACTGGGCTGAGCGGGAACTGTACTTCCTCAGTGGTAGGGAGGCGAGCAGGCCAGAGGTGGATGAACGCAGTGCCCTTGTTTGGGTGTAGGGCCTGATCAGAGCCTGGAGGTACTGAGGTGCCGTTCCCCTCACAGCTCCGTAGGCAAGCACCATGGTCTTGTAGCGGATGCGAGCTTCAACTGGAAGCCAGTGGAGAGAGCGGAGGAGCGGGGTGACGTGAGAGAACTTGGGAAGGTTGAACACCAGATGGGCTGCGGCGTTCTGGGTGAGTTGTAGGGGTTTAATGGCACAGGCAGGGAGCCCAGCCAACAGCGAGTTGCAGTAATCCAGACGGGAGATGACAAGTGCCTGGATTAGGACCTGCGCCGCTTCCTGTGTGAGGCAGGGTCGTACTCTGCGGATGTTGTAGAGCATGAACCTACAGGAACGGGCCACCGCCTTGATGTTAGTTGAGAACGACAGGGTGTTGTCCAGGATCACGCCAAGGTTCTTAGCGCTCTGGGAGGAGGACACAGTGGAGTTGTCAACCGTGATGGCGAGATCATGGAACGGGCAGTCCTTCCCCGGGAGGAAGAGCAGCTCCGTCTTGCTGAGGTTCAGCTTGAGGTGGTGATCCGTCATCCACACTGATATGTCTGCCAAACATGCAGAGATGCGATTCGCCACCTGGTCATCAGAAGGGGGAAAGGAGAAGGTTAATTGTGTGTCGTCTGCATAGCAATGATAGGAGAGACCATGTGAGGTTATGACAGAGCCAAGTGACTTGGTGTATAGCGAGAATAGGAGAGGGCCTAGAACAGAGCCCTGAGGGACACCAGTGGTGAGAGCACGTGGTGAGGAGACGGATTCTCGCCACGCCACCTGGTAGGAGCGACCTGTCAGGTAGGACGCAACTAAGCGTGGGCCGCGCCGGAGATGCCCAACTCGGAGAGGGTGGAGAGGAGGATCTGATGGTTCACAGTATCGAAGGCAGCCGATAGGTCTAGAAGGATGAGAGCAGAGGAGAGAGAGTTAGCTTTAGCAGTGCGGAGCGCCTCCGTGATACAGAGAAGAGCAGTCTCAGTTGAATGACTAGTCTTGAAACCTGACTGATTTGGATCAAGAAGGTCATTCTGAGAGAGATAGCGGGAGAGCTGGCCAAGGACGGCACGTTCAAGAGTTTTGGAGAGAAAAGAAAGAAGGGATACTGGTCTGTAGTTGTTGACATCGGAGGGATCGAGTGTAGGTTTTTTCAGAAGGGGTGCAACTCTCGCTCTCTTGAAGACGGAAGGGACGTAGCCAGTGGTCAGGGATGAGTTGATGAGCGAGGTGAGGTAAGGGAGAAGGTCTCCGGAAATGGTCTGGAGAAGAGAGGAGGGGATAGGGTCAAGCGGGCAGGTTGTTGGGCGGCCGGCCGTCACAAGACGCGAGATTTCGTCTGGAGAGAGAGGGGAGAAAGAGGTCAGAGCACAGGGTAGGGCAGTGTGAGCAGAACCAGCGGTGTCGTTTGACTTAGCAAACGAGGATCGGATGTCGTCGACCTTCTTTTCAAAATGGTTGACGAAGTCATCTGCAGAGAGGGAGGAGGGGGGGTTCAGGAGGGAGGAGAAGGTGGCAAAGAGCTTCCTAGGGTTAGAGGCAGATGCTTGGAATTTAGAGTGGTAGAAAGTGGCTTTAGCAGCAGCGACAGAAGAGGAAAATGTAGAGAGGAGGGAGTGAAAGGATGCCAGGTCCGCAGGGAGGCGAGTTTTCCTCCATTTCCGCTCGGCTGCCCGGAGCCCTGTTCTGTGAGCTCGCAATGAGTCGTCGAGCCACGGAGCGGGAGGGGAGGACCGAGCCGGCCTGGAGGATAGGAGACATAGAGAGTCAAAGGATGCAGAAAGGGAGGAGAGGAGGGTTGAGGAGGCAGATTCAGGAGATAGGTTGGAGAAGGTTTGAGCAGAGGGAAGAGATGATAGGATGGAAGAGGAGAGAGTAGCAGGGGAGAGAGAGCGAAGGTTGGGACGGCGCGATACCATCCGAGTAGGGGCAGTGTGGGAAGTGTTGGATGAGAGCGAGAGGGAAAAGGATACAAGGTAGTGGTCGGAGACTTGGAGGGGAGTTGCAATGAGGTTAGTGGAAGAACAGCATCTAGTAAAGATGAGGTCGAGCGTATTGCCTGCCTTGTGAGTAGGGGGAAGGTGAGAGGGAGAGGTCAAAAGAGGAGAGGAGTGGAAAGAAGGAGGCAGAGAGGAATGAGTCAAAGGTAGACGTGGGGAGGTTAAAGTCGCCCAGAACTGTGAGAGGTGAGCCGTCCTCAGGAAAGGAGCTTATCAAGGCATCAAGCTCATTGATGAACTCTCCGAGGGAACCTGGAGGGCGATAAATGATAAGGATGTTAAGCTTGAAAGGGCTGGTAACTGTGACAGCATGGAATTCAAAGGAGGCGATAGACAGATGGGTAAGGGGAGAAAGAGAGAATGACCACTTGGGAGAGATGAGGATCCCGGTGCCACCACCCCGCTGACCAGAAGCTCTCGGGTGTGCGAGAACACGTGGGCGGACGAAGAGAGAGCAGTAGGAGTAGCAGTGTTATCTGTGGTGATCCATGTTTCCGTCAGTGCCAAGAAGTCGAGGGACTGGAGGGAGGCATAGGCTGAGATGAACTCTGCCTTGTTGGCCGCAGATCGGCAGTTCCAGAGGCTACCGGAGACCTGGAACTCCACGTGGGTCGTGCGCGCTGGGACCACCAGATTAGGGTGGCCGGGCCACG
Source organism: Oncorhynchus nerka (assembly GCF_034236695.1). Classification (NCBI taxonomy): domain Eukaryota; kingdom Metazoa; phylum Chordata; class Actinopteri; order Salmoniformes; family Salmonidae; genus Oncorhynchus; species Oncorhynchus nerka. The sequence goes on from NC_088418.1 coordinate 13,363,188, forward strand.
CGGTGTGGAGCGTTTGTATGGTCTGTGCAGAGAGGAGAGAACAGGGATAGACAGACACATAGTTGACAGGCTACAGAAGAGGCTACGCTAATGCAAAGGAGATTGGAATGACAAGTGGACTACACGTCTCGAATGTTCAGAAAGTTGAGCTTACGTAGCAAGAATCTTATTGACTAAAATGATTAAAAATGATACAGTACTGCTGAAGTAGGCTAGCTGGCAGTGGCTGCGTTGTTGATTCGGGGGCTAGCTGGCTAGCTAGCAGTGTTGATTACGTTACGTTGCGTTAAAAGAACGACAATAGCTGGCTAGGTAACCTAGAAAATTGCTCTAGACTACACAATTATCTTTGATACAGAGATTTGGCTATGTAGCTAGCTATGTAGCTAGCTACGATCAAACAAATCAAACCGTTGTACTGTAATGAAATGAAATGAAAATGTGATACTACCTGTGGAGCGAGGCGGAATGCGACCGGGTTGTTAAGTTCTATTCGGTAGACGTTGGCTAGCTGTTGGCTAGCTAGCAGTGTCTCCTACGTTAAGGACGACAAATAGCTGGCTAGCTAACCTCGGTAAATTAAGATAATCACTCTAAAACTACACACTCTAAACTACACAATTATCTTGGATACGAAGACAGCAAAGACAACTATGTAGCTAGCTAACACTACACTAATCAAGTCGTTCAGTTGAGGGTAATAGTTACTACAGTGCTGCTATACGGTAGACGGTGGACGTTAGCTAGCTGGCTAGCTGCTGGGCAGATAGCAGTGTAGGCTACGTTAGGACGACGAAATACGATAATTACGCAATTATCTTTGATACAAAGACGGCTATGTAGCTAGCTAAGAAGAAATTGCTAAGATTAGACAAATCAAACCGTTGTACTATAATGAAATGTAATGAAATGTAATACTACCTGCAGACCGAAGTGCGTATGCGACTGCTCGCTCCAACCCGGAAGTACACCCGGAGGTTTGTTGCCGCTCGTCCTGTTTGTGCGCAGAATAAGAGTACCAATCGGGCCAGCTCTGGGCTTCTTCACCCCCTACCTATTCCCCGGCGACCTTGGTCACATCTGGCCCTGGATTTTGTCACAGGGTTGCCCTCTTCTGTTGGTAACATGGTTATTCTGACCATTGTGGATAGATTCAGCAAGTTTGCCCACTTTGTTCCCCTCTCCAAGCTGCCTTCTGCCACTGAGACGTCCGAGATCCAGGTTAGGGAGGTGTTCAGGGTCCACGGGTTGCCCTGTGACATTGTTTCTGACCGTGGTCCTCAGTTTACCTCTGCTGTCTGGAAATCCTTCTGTTTGGCCATTGGAGCTACAGTCAGTCTCACATCTGGATTTCACCCCCAATCTAATGGTCAGGCGGAGAGAGCCAACCAGAAGATGGAGTCCACGCCGTGCTGTCTTGTTTCCTCTGATCCCACCTCTTGGTCCTCTCAATTACCCTGGGTCGAGTATGCTCATAATACTCATACCTTCATCTGCCACTGGGATGTCTCCCTTTCAGTGCCTGTACGGTTACCAACCTCCCTTGTTTCCTTCTCAGGAGCGGGATCTCTCGGTTCCTTCTGTCCAGACCCACATTCGTCGTTGCCACCGCACCTGGCATCGGGCCAGGAAGGCCCTCCTTAAGGTTTCTGACCGGTATCAGATCCAGGCGAATTGTCGCCGTATTCCTGCCCCCGCTTATACCGTCGGAGATAGGGTTTGGTTGGCTACACGGGATCTTCCTCTACGGACTGAGTCGAGGAAACTGTCACCGAAGTTCATTGGTCCGTTTGTAGTGGAGAAGATCATTAATCCTGTTGTGGTCCGACTCAAGTTGCCTGCTACACTAAGAGTACATCCCACCTTTCATGTCTCCTGCCTCAAGCCGGTTCTCCTCAGTCTTCTGTTGCCCCCTCCTCCTCGTCCTCCTCCTCCTCGGATGATCGGAGGTGGTCCTGTCTACACGGTGCGCCGCATCATGGACTCCAGACGGCGGGGTCGAGGGTTCCAGTATTTAGTGGATTGGGAAGGATATGGTCCTGAGGAGAGGAGTTGGATTCTTCGGCGTCAGATCCTTGACGATGACCTGCTTCGTGACTTTTACCGCCTCCACCCTGGCGCTCCGGGTAGTCCGCCCGGTGGCGTTCGTCGGAGAGGGGGTACTGTCACGAATCCCGTTTCCTGAGTCTGTTTTTTGCCTGTGTTCTGTCTTGGAGTGTGTTTTCCGGCGTCCTGTCTGGTTGCCGGGCAATGTAGCCAGTTGGGAGTTCTGATTACCCGCACCTGTATCCCATCAGCTATCTGCACACCTGGTCCTGATCATCATCTCTCCTCTTCATAAGACCGGACCTGACATCCATTCCCTGCCGGATCGTTAGCCATGAACAGTATGTTGTGCCAGAGTATCAGCCTCAAGTTGGATAGAATTTGTTTTGTTGTTTGTTACGTATTGCTTGCCTTAAACTTACCTCCGTTTGTTCTGTCTTCAGTTACTCACCCGGATCATTTACCCCATTCCCGCCTGGTCGTCGGAGGATTCCGCTACCCAGGTGGATCCACCTATTTACTCCCATCAACTCACCACCGCTGCCCGCTACACCACCTGGATATATCTACCCATTCACATTCACTTGTAAATAAATACTCACCTTCTTCCTACTCTCCTTGTCCTGGTCTGCTTCTGGGTTCGATTTTGAAAGAACGTGACATGGAGTGCTGCATCAGATGACCTGGCCCCCACAATCACCCGACCTCAACCCATTTGAGATGGTTTGGGATGAGTTCGACTGCAGAGGGAAGGAAAAGCAGCCAACAAGTGCTCAGCATATGTTGGAATTCCTTCAAGACTGTTGGAAAAGCATTCCAGGTGAAGCTGGTTGAGAGAATGCCAAGAGGGTGTAAAGCTGTCATCAAGGCAAAGGGTGGCTACTATTTGTTGAACACTTTTTTGGTTACTACATGATTTCATATGTCTAATTTCAGAGTTTTTATGTCTTCACTATTATTCTACAATGTAGAAAATAGTAAAAATAAAGAAAAACCCTTGATTGAGTAGGTGTGTCCAGACTGCTACTGTACGTATGCAGAAGCCTGGGGGGGCCTCTGAGCTGTATCAGCCGAGTGAGAGCTCCCTGAGTGTCTGCCTCGATGTCTAGGAAACTGGCTGGCTCCAGGACACCTGGAAGGCCTGGTGCCCACGCCCAGGCCAGAGCTCCTGTGGGTGGGCTTTGTTGCCTCAGAGAGTTAGGTGTCTCTGGATGGGTGTGGGTGAGGTTGGAGAAAGGCAGACTCGGAGGAGGAACTGCAAATGCAAGGGAGGGAGGGCTTGATTGAAGGAGGGAGGGCAGGAGAGAGGGGTAATGGGGTTTACAAGAATGAGGAGAGGAAGAGAGTTAGATGATCAATGTCAAGAATAAAACCAGAAATATAAACGGTACAGCATATGTTCATTGCAGGAAGTATGTTGGGAGCATATAGTCAGGGCCAGATACTGTATGTCTAGAGCTTAGGTCTGGAGTGTAGTGGTCAGGCAGGTCTTACGTGTGGGACAGAGAAGTGTTCCCAGGGGAGTAGCAGCTACTGTCTGATGTTGAGGGACTGTTGGACACTCCTGTGCCTGCTGCTATAGACCTCAGCAGGTCCTCCTCTGAAACACCATGGGAGACAACAGAGCTGTTTTAGGTGTTGTCACACACACGTCAGACAGGGTTAGGACCTTGGCTTGCAGGCTGTGACTGTGGCTGTAGCTGGGGTCTGGAGGCAGGTCAGACAGGGATGGACCCACACAAGCAGGGGAGGAGTGGAGGGAGTTGAGTGAGGGAGGGAGGGAGGGGGGTGAGGAAGGTGAGGCGTAGCTTCATCAGGGCTTTCGTCATCTAGAGGCAGACGTGAAGGACCCAGGGATGATGTCAAGGCATGGCTGCGGGAAGACGTTCTGGGCTGGGGGTATAGAACAGGAGGTCTGACTGAGGGTCCCACACCACCGCATGCTGCACGTCCTACGACCCAGGACACACACACAAATAGGTATTGTTGTGTTACCTATTTGAAATAGTACTACCTAAAGCCTCAATCTTCTGCCTTCCTTGTGTTCCAGTAGGCACGTGAATATGAGACTATGAAGTCTGGCAATGCGAGACTACAGCATTTACCTGTGTTGTCGGTCTCCAGGTGAAGACTACAGGTCCAGAAACAGGTCCAGACCACAGCGTTGGAACGTTCCCTCACCTTCCCTCTGAGGGTGGTGTAAGCTGTTTTTAGTCACCCCGTACAGACTGATGTGTGTGTGTGTGTGTGTGTGTGTGTGTGTGTGTGTGTGTGTGTGTGTGTGTGTTAGTGTGTGTGTGTGTGTGTGTGTGTGTGTGTGTGTGTGTGTGTGTTTGGTGTGTGTGTGCGTGCGTGCGTGCATGTGTGTGTGTGCGTGCGAGTGCGTGCTTGCGTGCGTGCGTGCCTTTGTGTGTGTGTGTGTATACTCGGCCCTGTCTCAGGATGGTAAGTTGGTGGTTGAAGATATCCCTCTAGTTGTGTGGGGGCTGTGCTTTGGCAAAGTGGGTGGGGTTATATCCTTCCTGTTTGGCCCTATCCGGGGGTATCATCGGATGGGGCCACAGTGTCTCCTGACCCCTCCTGTCTCAGCCTCCAGTATTTATGCTGCAGTAGTTTATGTGTCAGGGGGCTAGGGTCAGTTTGTTATATCTGGAGTACTTCTCCTGTCTTATCCAGTGTCCGGTGTGAATTTAAGTATGCTCTCTCTAATTCTCTCTTTCTCTCTTTCTCTCGGAGGACCTGAGCCCTAGGACCATGCCTCAGGACTACCTGGCATGATGACTCCTTCCTGTGTGTGTGTGTGTGTGTGTGTGTGTGTGTGTGTGTGTGTGTGTGTGTGTGTGTGTGTGTGTGTGTTGTGTGTGTGTTCCAGACATCATAGGAATGGTGAGAGACATCTCCATAGCAGCGGGATCTAATTTCAGCACTTCTCCTCCCTTCCCTCTCCTTTTCTCTATCTCCTTGAATATATATTATTTGATTTATTTTGTGCTTCCGACTTTAAATCATACATCTTTGAAGGGTTGGTCATTATTTTTTTTAAATGCACTTGATTTTGGCCTGAATGATCAACACTGGTTGAAATTGCACAGGCTCTACAGTTGGCACCATTGTCTTGTTTTTTTTTATTGACGGATAACTAGGGGCACACTCCAGCACAGACAAACAAAGCATGTGTGTTTAGTGAGTCCGCCAGATCAGAGACAATAGGGATGACCAGGGATATTCTCTTGATACGTGTGTGAATTGGACCATTGTCCTGTCATTCTGGCCATTCATAATGTAACGAGTACTTTTGAGTGTCAGGGAAAATGTATGAAGTAAAAAGTTCATACAGTAAGAGTCTTTAGGAATGTAGTGAAGTAAAAAGTGCATACAGTAAGTGTCTTTAGGAATGTAGTGAAGTAAAAAGTGCATACAGTAAGTGTCTTTAGGAATGTAGTGAAGTAAAAAACAGTCAAAAATATAAATAGTAAAGTAAATGACAGATACCCCCAAAAACAACTTAAGTAGTAGTTTTAATTATTTTTTACTTAAGTACTTTACACCACTATTGGAACTCTACTTGATGGATGAAACACCATTATATCATATTAAATTCCATCATTTGGTGTTTTATGTTGACGGTTGTGTCTCAGGCACCACTACAGAATCTCCCATAAGTGTTCAATTGGGTTGAGATCTGGTGACTGAGATACAAGCAGACACACACAACCTTTAAACCCCCTATGCTCTTTGAGACCCCTCTTTCAAAATCACTGAGGTCGCTTCTTCTAGCCATTGTAGCCAAAATAATGGGCAACTGGGCAGTTTTATGCAGGACCCTAAGCATGGTGTTGTTACACTTTAATTACTTAATTAAGGAACCACAACTATGTGGAAGCACCTGTTTTCAATATTTATTGTATTTATTTAACCTTTATTTAACTAGGCAAGTCAGTTAAGAACAAATTCTTATTCACAATGACGGCTTACCAAAAGGCAAAAGGCCTCTTGCGGGGCCGGGCCTGGGTTTTAAAAAATTATAATAAATACAATATAAATATAGGACAACACACACATCAAAACAAGAGAGACAACACAACACTACATAAAGAGAGACCTAATACAACAACATAGCAAGGCAGCAGCACATGACAACACAGCATGGTAGCAACACAACATAACAACAACATGGTAGCAACACAACATGGTAGCAGCACAAAACATGGTACAAACATTATTGGGCACAGTCAACAGCACAAATGTCAAGAAGGTAGAGACAACAATACATCACACAAAGCAGCCACAACTGTCAGTAAGAGTGTCCATGATTGAGTCTTTGAATGAAGAGATTGAGATAAAACTGTCCAGTTTGAGTGTTTGTTGCAGCTCGTTCCAGTCGTTAGCTGCAGCAAACTGAAAAGAGGAGGACCAGGGATATGTGTACTTTGGGGACCTTTAACAGAATGTGACTGGCAGAACGAGTGTTGTATGTGGAGGATGAGGGCTGCAGTAGATATCTCAGATAGGGGGGAGTGAGGCCTAAGAGGGTTTTATAAATAAGCATCAACCAGTGGGTCTTATGAGGGTATACAGAGATTAACAATTTACAGAGGAGTATAGAGTGCAGTGAAAATATACTTTGTATCCCTCATTTGCTCAATTGTTTCCTTTATTTAGGCAGTTATCTCTATTTGGATGAGAACATTACCGCCCTCTACTGAAAGAGATAGAGGGATGGCATGGTAACGTGTTGAACATGCATTGTATTGGATAATAAATATTCACTACACAAATACTAGATATGTATACACATTGCCTTTGATATCTCGGGAGATGCTGCGAAAAGAATTGGAGGATGCGGGCATCGATCCCGCTACCTCTCGCATGCTAAGCGAGCGCTCTACCATTTGAGCTAATCCCCCAGTTGTTGTTATAGGGGAAGTTTTGAGTACTAGACTCACGTCACTGCAAGAGTTTATAGTACTGGGCTAATTAGTTATCAATGGCTAGGTTTCATCCACTAGTTGAAATGTCTATTTCCTTGTACATTAGTTTTCGGGAAGGGACGCAGCTGACAGTGTCATGTGACCTTTCTAAGCCAATCGCAGGGTAAAAACAAACCAGCTCAATTCAGGAAGTGAGTCAGCTGACACATGTCATATTATCACAATTATATTGTAACGTTAGTCCAACTCCAAAAAAGATTTATTCGTTTAAAAAAAACGTGTAATACACTATTATTTATCGTGATTCAAACGGTATCTCAAACTTAGAACCTCACGTAAGATTCTAATGATTGAAATTTACAAAGTGCTGCTGCAGGATTTTGGACTCTGAATTCGTGATTAGTCTACTCTACCTGTCTGCTCCATTCATGGCCAGTCCAGTCCCGAGTGTGTCTGAGTTGGTTGCCGAGGCTCGACGTGTGTACGAGCAGAGCTTCGGGGGAGATGGTCCACAGGTGGCAGTGTGTGCCCCAGGCAGGGTCAACCTGATTGGGGAGCACATCGACTACAACCAAGGATTCGTCCTCCCTATGGTAATAATGTCATGAATGTTGTGTTTATTATATCAATGGTTATTTATTTAGGACTGTAAAGTGTCACTTATATAGTCCAGTCCACACTGGTTACACAGATAAATGAACTCCCTGCCGTTTGTATTGACAGCTGAAGTACAGTACCAGTCAAAAGCTTGGATACACCTAATCATTCATGGGTTTTTCTTTATTATCTGGATTTTTATTTTATTTTATTATTCTACATTGCAGACTATTCGTGAACCCATCAAAACAACGAAATAACACATAGGGAATCATGTAGTAACCAAAAAAGTGTTAAATCAAAATATATTTTACATTTGAGATTTTTCAAAGTAGCCACCCTTTGACTTGATGACACTCTTGGCATTCTCTCAACCAGCTTCATGAGGAATGCTTTTCCAACAGTCTTGAAGGAGTTCCCACATATGCTGAGCGCTTGTTGGATACATCATCCCAAACCATCTCAAATGGGTTGAGGTCAGTGGATTGTGGAGTTCAGGTCATCTGATGCAGCACTCCATCACTCTCCTTGGTCAAATAACTCTTACACAGCCCAGAGGTGGGTTTTGGGTCATTGTCCTGTTGAAAAACAAATGATAGTTTGTGCTGGGCAGGCAGGCTCAAGCGCAAACCAGATGGGATGGCATATCGCTGCAGAATGCTGTGGCAGCCATGCTGGTTAAGTGTGCCTTGAATTCTAAATAAATCACAGACAGTGTCACCAGCAAAGCACCCCCAAAACATCACACCTGCTCCTCCATGCGTCACGGTGGGAACCACACATGAGATTATCCGTCTACCTACTCTGCGTCTCACAAAGACACTGCGGTTGGAACCAACCATCTCACATTTGGATTCATCAGACCAAAGGACAGATTTCCCCCGATCTAATGTCCATTGCTGGTGTTTCTCGGCCCAATCAAGTCTCTTCTTTGGTGTCCTATAGTAGGGGTTTCTTTGCAGCAATTTGACCATGAAGGCCTGATTCACACAGTCTCCTCTGAACAGTTGATGTTGACATATTAATTGAACTCTGTGAAGCATTTATTTAGGTTGCAATCTGAGGTGCAGTTAACTCTAATGAATTTATCCTCTGCAGCAGAGGTAACTCTGGGTCTTTCTTTCCTGTGGTGGTCCCCATGAGAACCAGTTTCATCATAGCCCTTGATGGTTTTTGCAACATCACTTGAAAACTTTCAAAGATCTTGAAATGTTCCGGATTGACTGACCTTCATGTCTTTCAGTAATGATGGACTGTCAATTCTCTTTGCTTATTTGAGCTGTTCTTGCCAAAGGGATATCTTCTGTATACCACCCCTACCTTGTCACAACACAACTGATTGGCTCAAACGCATTAAGAAGGAAAGACGTTTCACAAATTAACATTTAACAAGGCACACGTGTTAATTGAAATGCATTCCAGGTGACTACCTCATGAAGGTGGTTGAGAGAATGCCAAGAGTTTGCAAAGCGGTCATCAAGGCAAAGGCTGGCTACTTTGAAGAATCTCAAATATAAAATATATTTGGATGAGTTTATCACTGTTTTGGTTACTACATGATTCCATAATATGTGTTTTTTCATAGTTGTGATGTCTTCACTATTATTCTACAATGTAGAAAATTGTACAAATCAAGAAAAACCCTTAAATGTGGTGGTGTGTCCAAAATGTTGACTGGTACTGTATGTGGTTATTTGATTTGTACAGGGTCATTGTATATAGGCGAGGAGACATTGGAAATGTACATGACATGGCTGTACAGATACCCAGCCCAGAAGCAAAGGAGACATTGGAGATTTATTTTTTTATGGAATATCTACATAGGCGTACAGAGGCCCATTATCAGCAACCATCACTCCTGTGTTCCAATGGCACATTGTGTTAGCAAATTCAAGTTTATAATTTTAAAAGACTAATTAATCATTAGAAACCCTTTTGCAATTATGTTAGCACAGCTGAAAACTTGTTCTGATAAAAGAAGCAATAAAACTGGCCTTCTTTAGATGAGTTGAGTATCTGGAGCATCAACATTTGTGGGTTCGATTACAGGCTCAAAGTGGCCAGAAACAAATAACTTTTTTCTGAAACGTGTCAGTCTATTCTTGTTCTGAGAAATGAATGCTATTCCATGCGAGAAATTGCCAAGAAACTGAAGATCTCGTACAACGCTGTGTACTACTCCCATCACAGAGCAGCGCAAACTGACTCTAATCAGAATAGAAAGAGGAGTGGGAGGCCCTGGTGCACAACTGGGCAAGAAACAGACGCCTCACAAGTCTTCAACTGGCAGCTTCATTAAATAGTAGCCGCAAATTACCCGTCTCAACATCAACAGTGAAGAGGTGACTCCGGGATGCTCTGTCCAATGTCTGTGTTCTTTTGTCCATCTTAATCTTTTCTTTTTATTGGCCAGTCTGAGATGTGGCTTTTCCTTTGCAACTCTGCCTAGAAGGCCAGCATCCCAGAGTCACCTCTTCACTGTTGACCTTGAGACGGGTGTTTTGCGGGTACTATTTAATGAACATGGTTTTACAGATCCCCAGCCCAGAAGCACTCATCAGTCAGTCACATATCTCCAATGCGGTATCTCTTTCATCCTTGTGCCAGGCTCTGCCCATGGTGACGGTGGTGGTTGGCAGTAGGACCTCTGGCCAGAGTGCCTCCATCATTACTGCTGCTAAAGATGTGGAGGAGCCCAGGAGAGTGGACTTTGACTTGCCCAATGACAAGGCTCCTCTGTCTCCTGGGAAACCCAGCTGGGCCAATTATGTCAAAGGAGTGGTGCAGCACTACAGAGGTGAATGGAAAACAATACCTCATGTATCACATCATGAGTCCTGTTGAAATGTGATGTGTTGTGTCACTCTCTCTCTCTCTCTCGCTCTCTCCCCCTTTGTCTCCTCTCTCTCTCTGTCTCTCTCTCTCCCCCTTTGTCTCCTCTCTCTCCCCCTCTCTCTCTCACTCCCCCCCTCATTCATATATATATATATATATATATATATATATATATGTATATATGTATATATGTATATATATATATATATATATATGTATATATGTATCGCTGTCTCTCTCTCTGCTCTCCCACCTCTCTATATCTTTCACTTTCTGCCCCCCCCCCCCCTCTATCTCTCTGTCTCTCCCCGTCCCTCCCTTCAGCTCCTCCAGTCCCAGGGTTCAGGGCAGTGATAGCCAGTAGTGTCCCTCTAGGGGGCGGTCTGTCCAGCTCAGCCTCTCTAGAGGTAGCCATGTACACATTCCTACAGCAGCTCAAGCCAGGTGAGTGGACTATATTTGGGTGACATCCAATAGTCTGTGAGTGAGGCTAGATGTCATAATGCCATCCCACTACCCTCCTCAGATGACGGGGACAAGGTGGCGAAGGCGGTGGCGTGCCAGAAGGCAGAACACACCCATGCAGGTGTGCCCTGCGGCATCATGGACCAGTTTGTCTCTGTGCTGGGCAGGGAGGCTCATGCTCTTCTCATAGACTGCAGGTAACAGGCCTGGTTATAGGCTCAAGTGTTATGTATGGCTAATGCTATAGGCTCATTGTAAAGTAACGCTAACACTGTACTTAAAAGGGTTGTTACTGTCTTTTTACTGTGTAATACGCTGCTGTTGTCCACTCAGGTCTCTGGAGGCCACTCCTGTCCCTCTGTCAGACCCAGGCCTCGTCATCCTCATCAGTAACTCGAACGTGAAGCATTCTCTGACGGGCAGCGAGTACCCTAGCAGACGACGACAGTGTGAGGAGGCAGCTGCCATCTTGGAAAAAGCCAGCCTGAGAGATGCCACACTGAAGGACCTGGAGGGTAAGAACGAGAGGAGGTTCTAGTCTAATACAGTCAATCATCGTGTTCTGATATTTCTTGTGATCCCCCCCATTGTTCCAGATGCTAAGAGCCGATTGGACGATGAGACCTATCGAAGGGCTCGTCATGTAATTGAGGAGATAGAGCGGACGTCCCAGGCAGCAGAGGCCCTGAAGAAAGGGGCCTACAAAGAGTTTGGCAAACTCATGGTAGAAAGCCACAACTCACTCAGGTGAATAGAGAACACCCTCATAGAAATCTTCAGTCAATGTGTTAATGTCCAGAATACTTTTTTTCTGCATGAAAACCATGATAGAAATGCATCCCTCGGTAATGTGTTCCCTACTGTCAGGGACTTGTATGAAGTGAGCTGCAAGGAGCTGGATGAGCTGGTGTCTGCAGCCGTAGAGGTGGAGGGTGTGTTTGGCAGCAGGATGACAGGGGGAGGGTTTGGAGGATGTACCGTCACACTACTGCAGGCTGAAGCCATAGACAGGACCATGCAGCACATACAGGTGAGGAAGAACACACACACACACACACGGCAGGTGAATTGTTAGATATTACTGCACTGTTTGAGCTAGGAACACAAGCATTTCGCTACACCCGCAATAACATCTGCTAAATATGAGTATGTGACCAATAAAACATTATTTGACACACACACTGTGAAGGGAACTTGGTGACAAGCACAAACGAATCACTGTGGATAAAAGCTCTTTTAGAATCTCTTCTGTCACTTTAAGACAAACTGCTCGGTCCCGGGGCTGTGTCTTGCCCGGACAGCCCTGAGAGAGAGAGAGTGTGTGTGTGTGTGTTTGTGCACGCACGCCTGTCTGTGTGTGTGTGAGAGCACTGAGCATGGGTTACGGCAGGAGAATAAAAGCTAGCAGCGTCCCTTTATTAGCATTCGAGTCCGGTCGCCTCGCTGTCCTTCTCTCCCGTCTCCCACTGCCAGCAGCTCTGAAACAAACAGCCTTTTGCAACTAGCCAGGCCTCAGCTCACTGACAGGAATCCTAAACAGCACAAGACCATGAAGAAACAGAACTACTGATAGATAAATCGACCTGCGCAGAACACCGGCTTTTTACAGATCCAGCTTCCAGACACACTGGGACTATATTTTCTGATCTTTTTTGTCTTCTCATCATTCTTGGGTCTTTTTGTGACTCGCTCATATCCCGGATACAGATTCGCCCTTCCACCTCTGAAACCAAAGTGTCTTCAGGATACAAAAGACACTTGAAACTTCTAAGTTTGTTTGAACAGCACTGCATTCCATAGAAAAGAGACAAGAACAGGAGTGTTCCACAAGAGTTCCACCACTTCCAATCCAGAGTGTTCTAATCTTGTGTTCTAACCTGAGCAGAGGTCGTCTCAGTGCCTGAGGATGCTGAACCTAAACTCCCCGGACAGCAACACTTATAGCAACAGTAACTCCCTGTCGGATCCCGTGTCTCTCAACGTTGGCGGGGAGATCTACACCACGACCCTGGACACTCTGACACGCTACCAAGACTCCATGCTGGGGGCTATGTTCACCGGACAGATCTCCACGCTCCGGGACAAACAAGGAAACGTGTTCATCGACCGCGATGGGAAAGTTTTCCGCTATATCCTGAACTTCCTGCGTTCCAGCTCCCTGGACCTGCCGGAGGGGTTCTCTGAGATGAGGCTGCTGAGGAGGGAGGCAGATTTCTTCCAGATACGCCCCCTACTGGATGAGATACGGCGGTGCGTCGAGGCCGGACCGCTCAGCCTGAGAGACGCACCCAGAGGAGCCATGCTGCTGTTGGATGTGGACTGCCAGGTGTGTGTTTTTCTTTGCGTGTTTGCTAGCGTTGTAATGTAAGCATGCGTGTGTGCATGTGGGTTGGTTAATGTGGATCGTGGGTGTGCCTCCACATTAGCACTGCAACATCAACCTGTCGTTCTCATTCCAGGTACGCGTGCTACACTACAACCTACGCCGTGCTCCTGAGAACTACGAACTCCGCACATGCTCAGTGCGCATCCTCACTGCCGAAATCTTCTGTACCTGGCGTGCCTTTCTGGTTCTCCTCTGTGAGCGTTTCTCTTACCGTAACACCCAGGGTCCTACCTCCCCCCTCCCCAGTGACCAGCGCCACAACCGGCTCAAACTGGAGTGGGTTCCCCGGCCAGACGAACTTCCCCAGGACCAGTATGAGAAACAGCAGTACCGAGGACTCGTCGTCTCGGACTCTTGGGCCACACAGACCCACTCTGGGGACCTATGTGATGTCATCATCCCGCGCCGCAGCCCCTGTGAGGTCAAAGACATGCGCGGGTTTGTGGAGGAGCTGCTGACGGTGTCTCTGGCGGAGGGTTTTAGGGTCGACTCAGTGACCCCTGACCGCATGGACATTTTGAACTGCCGTACTCTGCAGCTTGTGCGTTAGTGATATAGCTTATTCCAGCTCACCACTGAACCACCAGTCATAGACTTACTAAAATAACAAAGGTCACCCTATATTGTTTCCAACCTACTGAAATGACTGCTTATGAATGGTCTATAACTAACAGACTTTACTAACATTGGAAAGGTCCATCTATAATGTTTACAATCCTCTCTTTGATGTGAAGCTGAGACTGATCCTGCCATCTGAACCCTCTAACGAACTCTGACCTCAGTAGCCCTGCCGTGGAGTCCGTTCTAAACTGTAGGGTAGGCCTTCATCTGGTTTTACAGAATAGACCCTGTCCCCAACAATAAGGAATGGTTGTCAGCTCGTCCTGTTGATGATCAGTGCATTTGTTAAAGAGAGAGACGGAGACAGGTGTGTTAGTTTGTGGATTGTCTGTGAGAGAGTGTGCTGCATTGGTAGGAGGGGTGATCTGACCATTCCACAGAGCGGGTATGAGTACATTTGTTGGTACTGTTTTGTAAAACAGTGTTACATTGTAATAAACTGACCAGTCTGTAGATATGTTTTCAGCTCATCAAATTTAATAAAAACACTACTAAATGAAATGTATTTCTCCCTGAACCCCCTATCAGTCAGATTCAAGTTCCTTTCCTCAAATCAAATCAAATGTTATTGGTCACATACACATGTTTAGTAGATGTTGTTGGGGGTGTAGCGAAATACTTTTGTTTCTAGCTCCAGCAGTTCAGTAAGATCTAACAAGTAATATCTAAGAAATTCACAACAATACACACAAATCTAAAGTAAAGGAATGGAATAAATAATATAGCAATATTTGGACAAACAATGTCGGAGCGACAGACTGAGATACAGTAGAATAGAATACAGTATATACACAGGAGTAAATGCTAAATATGTAAACATTAATAGTTGAACACTAGTCCCTTTAATAAAGTGGCCAGTGATTTCAAGTCTATGTACAGTTGAAGTCTGAAGTTTACATACACTTGGGTCGGAGTCATTAAAACTCGTTTTCAACCACTCCACAAATTTCTTGTTAACAAACTATAGTTTTGGCAAGTCGGTTAGGACATCTACTTTGTGCACGATACAAGTAATTTTTCCAAGAGTTGTTTACATAACCTGAAAAGCCGCTCAGCAAGGAAGAAGCCACTGCTCCAAAACCGCCATTAAAAAGACAGACTAAGGTTTGCAACTGCACATGGGGACAAAGATCAAACTTTTTGGAGAAATGTCCTCTGGTTTGATGAAACAAAAATATAAGTGTTTGGCCATAATGACCATCGTTATGTTGGTAGGAAAGAACACCATCCCAACTGTGAAGCACAGGGTTGGCAGCATCATGTTGTGAGGGTGCTTTGCTGCAGGAGGGACTGGTGCACTTCACAAAATAGATGACTTCATGAGGGAGGAAAATTATCTGGATATATTGAAGCAACATCTCCAAGACATCAGTCAGGAAGTTAAAGCTTGGTCGCGAATGGGTTTTCCAAATAGACAATGACCCCAAGCATACTTCCAAAGTTGTGGCAAAATGGCTTAAGGACAACAAAGTCTAGGTATTGGAGTGGCCATCACAAAGCCCTGACCTCAATCCCATAGAACATTTGTGGGCAGAACTGAAAAAGCGTGTGCGAGCAAGGAGGCCTACAAACCTGACTCGGTTACACCAGCTTTGTCAGGACGAATGGGCCAAAATTCACCCAACTTATTGTGGGAAGCTTGTGGAACGCTGACCAAAACATTTGACCCAAGTTAAATAATTTAAAGGCAATGCTACCAAATACTAATTGAGTGTATGTAAACTTCTGACCCACTGGGAATGTGATGAAAGAAATAAAAGCTGAAATAAATCACTCTCTACTATTATTCTGACATTTCACATTCTTAAAATAAAGTGGTGATCCTACCTGACCTAAGCCAGGTATTTTTTACATGGATTAAATGTCAGGAATGGTGAAAAAGTGAGTGTAAATGTATTTGGCTAAGATGTATGTAAACTTCCGACTTCAACTGTATAAATGGCAGCAGCCTCTAATGTGCTAGTGATGGCTATTTAACAGTCTGATGGCCTTGAGATAGAAGCTGTTTTTCAGTCTGTTGGTCCCAGCTATGATGCACCTGTACTGATCTCGCCTTCTGCATGATAGCGGGGTGAACAGGCAGTGGCTCGGGTGGTTGTTGTCCTTGATGATCTTTTTGGCCTTCCTGTAACATCGGGTGCTATAGGTGTCCTGGTGGGCAGGTAGTTTACCCCTGTGATGTGTTGGGCAGACCGCACCTCCCTCTGGAGAGCCCTGCGGTTGCGGGTGGTGCAGTTGCCGTACCAGGCGGTGATACATCCCGACAGGAGCTATCAATTGCTATCATCTGTAAAAGTTTGAGGGTTTTAGGTGCCAAGCCACATTTATTCACCCTCCTGATGTTGAAGAGGCGCTTTGCGCCTTCTTCACCGCACTGGCTGTGTGGGTGGACCATTTCAGTTTGTCCGTGATGTGTACGCCGAGGAACTTCAAGCTTTCCAACTACTCCACTGCTGTCCCGTCAATGTGGATAGGGGGGTGCTCCCTCTGCTGTTTCCTGAAGTCCACGATCAGCTCCTTTGTTTTGTTGACATTGAGTGAGAGGTTATTTTCCTGGTACCACACACCCAGGGCCCTCACCTCCTCCCTGTAGGCTGTCTCCTCATTGTTGGTAATTAGGCCTACTACTGTCGTGTCGTCTGCAAACTTGATGATTGAGTTGGAGGCATGCATGCTGAGCATGCACCCTTGTGGGGCCCCAGTGTTGAGGATCAGCGAAGTGGAGATGTTGTTTCCTACCTTCACCACCTGGGGGCGGCCTGTCAGGAATGTCAGGACCCAGTTGCACAGGGTGGGGTTCAGACCCAGGGCCTCGAGCTTACTGATGAGCTTGGAGGGTGTTGAATGCTGAACTGGAGGGGCTTTTAGGGTGTTGAATGCTGAACTGGAGGGGCTTTTATGGTTTTGAATGCTGAACTGTAGTCAATGAATAGCATTCTCAACTAGGTATTCCTCTTGTCCAGATGGCATAGGGCATCTGTACTGACATTTTGTCTCTGTACTGTAGGAGGAAGGGGGATGTGATGTGTAATTTTAGAATGGAGGAAGGAGGAAGTATGTGAGAGGAAAATAATAGTATGGAAGAGGAAAGATGCCTGGTTGGAAAACAGCTGGTCTCTTCCTCTTATCCATCTACTCAGTCCCCAATGTAGCTTTGTTTGCAGATCCTGAAGGAAACATGTATGTGCAAGCAATAGGATGATGATGGCTTCACTTGTATCTTTACATTACTGTATTCAATATTCTGAACTAACTCAAAAGCAAATAAATTAACTCATTAGTTTTGGATTTCTCTCTCTACAGGAGCGATACAGTGGATCCCCAACTTTCTACATCACAACTCCCTCACAAGGAGCTCGGGTCATGAGTCTATGAAGAGCAAATACTACATTTTTCCATTATGTACAACTTCATCGCAAAAAAAACCCAACACATTCCTATAGATTTTTCTAGGATCTTTTGTTCGCTTATGTAGCTATGTTTAATCAATCCTGTGGGGGTGAAATGAGCAGGCAAAGCAATCTATTGTAAGACTTTTCTTCAGATATGAATACAGCTAGTAATTGCAAAGCACTAAAATCAAATAATGTATAACCTCTTGTGGTTGCGTCTGAAAGACTAATAATGTTGTTTTGTACAATTACAAAAAATGCCATTAATATGGGATGATTGTTCCACTATAAATAAACAATAAACAATCAGGATGAGTTTGAGACCTTATACTTCATGCAACATCTGAAAATGTATTTGGGGAAATTCTTTTTATATTACATTTGGAGCCAAACCCATTTCTTTGCTCATGCCCCCCCCCCCCCCCTGCTGATTCGTATCCCGGAAGGGGAGGTGAAAGGAGGAGTTACTCAGACGAGGCTAGCCAGTCAAGTTGCGCTCTGTGGGTCAGGGGCATCATCAGGAAACATCGAGGCTGCCTTGGCTGGGCAAAGGAAAGAAAAGTGGAATAGCTACCAAACGAACACAGGATCCGACTTAACGTATTTCAAGACAAGCCGACGACGTGCTTTGGGACTCTGATTCGATGTTATATTGGTTAGGGAAGTTGAGACGTGGCAGAACTGGACGCCGACCAAGCGGTGTGAATTAGCGGGTGAAAGCGTAGTGGACACGGTTCGGAGTAAGGTGAGTTTCAAAGGGCCCGAGCAAAAGAGGAGTGTCGCTTCTACAGGTGCTGTAGGCTGTCGTTAGCTAGCCAAATAACCTAGACAGCTAGTTATGTTATCAAATTATGATTGGGCAAGATGAATTTCCAGCTACTGTTTTGAGTTCAAGTCAACGTATGTATTGTTGCTAAGTGACTCGGGGATAACACGGGTACATGCTAACTAGCTGGTTAAACTAGCTAGCTACTAGGTAACTTTCTCTTGATTTGCCAACTATCATCTTGGGATGAATGGTTAACTAGCTGGCTAACTAACTTTAACTAGGTTAGCTCGACAGTGTTGTTGGTTATCCGCTGCCAAGCCATTCATTCCATTCAACGTCCAGGAGGAAAGGGTCTGTAGTAAACCTTAAAAGCATATGATAATAATAATAATAATATATTTTTTACTTTTCTATACAAGGGACTGAAACAAGCAGCTTTTGGCTAACTAGCAATTTGGCCAGCTAACTTATTTGCTGCACAAGTTGGTGAAATAACTCGTTGTTAGCCGACTACACTCAACCCCACGGTTTACGATGGACTAAATCGTGCCTTTGAGTTTAATTGGCCAGTTGAAATAACTAAAAAACTCCATGGTCATCACAAACAATTCACGTTTTTAGTCAGCTTGCTGATGGGAAGGTCTTGACTTTTGATTTAATATATAGCTATATATACACATACAAACAAGTATGTGGACACCCCTTCAAAGTAGTGGATTCGTCTTTTTCAGCCACACCCGTTGCTGACAGGTGTATACAATCAAGCACACATCCTTGAAATCTCAATATACAAACATTGGCAGTAGAATGGCCTTACTGAAGAGCTGTGACTTTCAATGTGACACTGCCATAGGATGCCACCTTTCCAACAAGTCAGTTTGTCAAAGTTCTGCCCTGCTAGAGCTGTCCCTTTCAACTGTAAGCACTGTTATTGTGAAGTGGAAATGTCTTTGAGCAAGAACAACTCAGCAGTGAAGTGGTAGGCCACACAAACTCACAGAACGGGACCACCGAGTGCTGTGGTGTAAATATAGTCTGTCCTCGGTTGCAACACTCATAACCAAGTTCCAAACTGCCTCTAGAAGCAACATCAGCACAATAATTGTTCAGCAGGATCTTCATGAAATGGGTTTCCATGGCTGAGCAGCCGCACACAAGCCTAAGATCACCATGCCAAATGTCAGTTGGAGTGGTGTTAAGCTCACTGCCATTTGGCCTCCGTAGAAATGCCTTCTCTTGGGTGACGAATTGCACTTCACTATCTGGCATTCCAACGGACAACTCTGGGTTTTGCAGAAGCCAGGAGAACCCTACCTGCCCGACTGCATAGTGCCAACTGTAAAGTTTGGAGGAGGAATAATGGTTTGGGGCTGTTTTTCATGGTTCGGGCTAGGCCCCTTAGCTCCAGTGAAGGAAAATCTTAACGCTACAGCATGCAATGACATTCTAGATGATTCTGTGCTTCCAACTTTGTAGCAACAGTTTGGGGAAGGCCATTTCCTGTTTCAGCATGACAGTGCCCCCGTGCACAAGGAGAGGTCCATACAGAAAGGGATCACCGAAATCGGTGTGGAAAAACTTGATTAGCCTGCACAGAGCCCTGACCTCAACCCCATCGAACACCTTTGGAATGAATTGGAACGCTGACTGTAATCCAGGCCTAATTTTGAAAGTTTCTTCTAATGCAGTTGCAAAAACCATCCAGAGCTATGATGAAACTGGCTCTCATGAGGACCGGCACAGGAAAGGAAGACCCAGAGTTACCTCTGCTGCAGAGTACAAGTTCATTAGAGTTAACTGCACCTCAGATTGCAGCCAAAATAAATGCTTCACCGAGTTCAAGTAACGGACATCTGAACATCAACTGTTCAGAGGAGACTCCGTGAAACAGGCCTTCATGGTCGAATTGCTGCAAAGAAACCACTACTAAAGGACACCAATAAGAAGAGACTTGCTTGCGCCAAGAAACATAAGCAATGGACATTGGACCGGTGGAAATCTGTCCTTTGGTCTGATGAGTCCAAATTTGAGATTTTGGGTTTCAACCGCCGTGTCTTTTGTGAGATGCCGAGTAGGTGAACGGATGATCTCCGAATGCGTGGTTCCCACTGAAGCGTGGAGGAGGTGTGATGGTGCTTTGCTGTTGACGCTGTCAGTGAATTATTTAGAATTTAAAGGCACACTTAACCAGCATTGCTCCCACAGTCACATGCCATCCCATCTGGTTTGTGTTTAGTGGGACTGTCATCTGTATTTGAACAGGACAATGACCAACCAACACACTTCCAGGCTGTGTTAGGGCTATTTTATTTATGATTTAACACTTTTTTTGTGATTCCATATGTGCTATTTCATAGTTTTCATGTCTTCACTATTATTTTACAATGTAGAAAATAGTACAAATAAAAAAGCCTTGAATGAGGAGATGTCCACTTTTGACTGGTACTGTATATGTGAAAATGATGTAGCTTACGATGTATGATATGAATCGAGTTTAAAAAGTAACAAGAAATTATGCTAATAACTGATTTTGTATCTCCATGGGGGAGAAACTGACAAAGATATTTTTAAAGCTGATCTTGTTTTTTAAAATGTATTTTAAGGAAAGAGTTGGAGTTGGTAGGGACTAAGGCGCGTCTCTCCGGCTCGCAGGTTGAGAGAGTTTTGAGACGACGGTAGAGTAGGGTTTCCATCCATGAGTAATTGTCTGTTTTGGGAGGGGGAGGGGGGGCGTGGAGTTGGGGTTAATAGTTTGTTACACCAGTTTGACCGGTTTGGATTAATTCATGACCAGAATTACATCAATCTTGCCCTCAGGGACCAATGTCCATAGCATAGGACTGTTTTGGGTCAAACATGACCGTCACTTTATTTTGGCTCTGGTAACAGTGAATAAGATTGTATTCACGGGACAGTGAGTCAGTTTGTCAACTGCCTGTCATCTGTTTGCAGTTCCATTAAACCTATGGAAATATGCAGTAATTAATTTGCACTCATTTTCTATTTACCCAATGAGTCAAGCTTGCTGTTCCTTTGGACATGCCAGTGTATTCCTACCACTACGACATGGTGTACCTCACCTTGCTCAATTGCCCCCCACTATCTAAAGAATTTGGCTTCTATAGGTTTCTATGCATGGAGAAAAAAGACTAGAACAGACAGTCCACTGGCACTGCCCACTCCTTCATTCCCACCTGCAGCTGTGCTAGCCAAACAACACCCCTTTGTTCCCAGCATACCACAGCTGTTGGGACATGATAAACTTCGACCTGAAACGAGGCTTACTCTCCAATCAAAACAACCGCCTGTCACAAAATTGTAGATCAGTCTTGTTAAGGAAAGCCAGGGAAACGTAGAGATGGAATCTCTACGGCTGTTTGTTTTCATTAGAGTAGCTCTATAGACCATGATAAGGGCGCTTACTACTTAGCCAAGTGTTGAATGACAGGAAAGCATATAATGATGGACAGATACAGGAAGTTTACAAAACAATGATCAACTGACTAACCAGTGACCACTTTCATTCTCCAAACAAACTCTCCACATCTCACCTGTCTAACTTTCACTTTCAACCTAAGCTTCCTCAACTGTACAAGGGCAACAACAGGCCCTCATAGGTTTACAAGCTAAAACATGACCCTATCAAGCCTGTGTCGAGTGGCCTAGGCACACTCCCTTACTAAACTGTGTCCTGTCGGTGGCTCGTTAAGCCCACATGCCGTAGACTGTCCTAGTTAGGCCGACTCCTGTTTGCCAATGTGGAACCGTTTAGCTCGCAGGAGAAGTTGTCTGTGGTTAGCCTGTGAGACGTGAGAGGAAGCAGAGTCGCTGTGAACATACCTCCCTTGTTTTACTAAAGTCTCTAGCTGCCATTTCTAGGTAGCGAACTAAAGCGTCAGAAAGTAGGCCAACTGTAAAAGATGAGCAACTAGACAGGTTGGGAGGACTGTAATTCCTGTCTATAGTCAAGACTCTGTAGGCCCTACGCTACCCAGTCTGTTGAAAACGCTTCTCTTGATGCATCATACCACCATCAAACATCCCTCAAGGGGATGATGATGTCCGTGTGCACTCAGTGGGTTATGAGCAATTATACAGCTAGTAGCAGCGTCGCCATACCCCAACATGGCCAATTTGTGAATTGTGATTACCGGAAAGAGGGGTTGAGCGACGCTGTCTGACATCCTGCCGACCACACCCAGACATTATCTTGTTTCTGTCCTTAGACTGACACGGTGAGAAGAGCAGCCTCTCACTGCTGTGGTACTGCGAGTCCCAGTGAACGCGTCGTTCCTTGATCCAGTTACCCGTGAAATAAAGGTTCTCGTCGACTTGTTGTCGGTTTCACCTATTCAACCTCGTCAGATCAGTGATGTAGGCCGACACTACCTCAACCAAGGCAATAGGTTTCTACAGTATTGGAACATGCAGGCCACATCAGTTCATGCTGACTGTGAAGTGAGTGAGTGGGAGTCGAGTCATCACTAAGAATAGACCAGCAATGAGGGAAGATGGTTCAGACTGTACTAGCTTTACACAGCCTTCCGTTTCTCTCTGATGTTTGGATGTAATGCTCGTGCAGGCCGACTAAACGTTCCGCTCTTCTGGCTTCTTAGGCCGACGGTTAAGAGTCTATTTGCAAATTCACCAGGAAGCGTGACTACATTTTTATGTGGGTCAGTGAGACTCTAAAAGCCCCCCTCTTTCTTAGAGAAGAGGGATCAGGAGAGGGTAACTGACACTGAGGGAGAGCACCTCCTTTATGCTGTGAGCGAGGGAAGGGATTGGGAGGAGGACGGGAGAGGTGTTTTCTTGCCAACACAGGTAATTCACCTCAACTGTATTGTTGATTCCTGCACTTGTCAGACAGGTTGTATATATATGTGTGTGTGTGTGAGAGAGAGAGCAAAGTAGGCTCATTTGAGTTTTCTAGCCACACTTAAAACAACAGACATCATTTCCCTCTTCTGGGTTGATCAACTATTGTTTTGACTCATGAGCCTGTTCCATGGAAGTAACTTATTAGTAGTGTATTTTACATTTAAAGCCCTGACATAGCTGGCGATTGCATAAGAATATAAGTAGAATATTTATGGTGGCAGGCATTTCCTGGCATCTTGGTCTGAAGCAGAATGCCAGCTATGTAGTAGTAGTAGTAGGAGGTTATTTAGCCTAGTTTACGGGCAGTGTTGGTGCCCTGTCCAGACATGTTAATGTGTATTTGTTTTTCTCCCTCTGACATCTCTCTCACCTGTCTGATGGTTCAAGTTGATAGAATGCTGGGAATGTGATGATGTCATGTTTTGAGGGGTTGCGAACTAACCAAGAATGGGTGTGATTTCCCCGTAACCAGGTATTTCAGAAGAATTTAATATTAATTTTGTCTTAGTCATTAGGCTTGGGCGGTGTACCATGTATACCGTGGTATTCAGTACCATTGAATCGATTTATTTGACGTTTTTCAATACATTTGAATATTTGTTGTTACTTTAAGTAAATACCCGCAGTCATCTTGCGCAATATGTTAGGAGAGAAAGCAGATGGCGTTCTTCATTTCACCTGTCGCTTTATTTGAAGTTGAGCCAGTCAGGTGTTTGTAAAGGGCACAACGGGAGAAAGCAGGAGCAGGTGAGTCCAGCTGTGTATTAATGAGTCGCATTTAAATTGAAAGTAAAGATGATTTATTTTGCTTCAATAGCGTGATCATGGACGTCCAACTATAGTTTCCCCACAGAAAACAGCATAATTCATCAGTTAACAGAAGTGCGACACTATTTGGCTAGCAGCCACACAAGTAAATGAAAAGGCAAGGAATGTTTTTCAAAAACAATGCATTCACATCGTATTATGTTTACCATAGAAGGAATGTAGTGAACTATATTTCCTATAGTTTTGCTTCAAGTTAAACTTGGGTCTTGGCTACACCAAGAGAAAAGTAGCTACACATCGGTCAGCACTGTCTGCTGTTAGATTGCCTGTTCGTTAATTGTCATCCGAGTGAAGTGAAACTGAAGCACAAAATGAGTCCGATGCCGAGCAGAAATTACCATACGAACCATTTTAGATGTACGTTTATAAAACGCTGCAAGATATTTCTATTACGTTCTTTGTTTCCTGCGTGGAAAAATGCAGAAATCTGCGTTATCTAAGTAAGCGGATGAATTAATAAGGTGACGGGGCATCATATTGTTGGCTTTCTGCCGTGTTTGAGAAGTTCAAAGCCCTTTTGGATGACTTGTCCGTGCAGCTGCCACTATCTTGATCTTGAGTTTTTTCCTCTCTGTTCTCCGCATGTCTGCTTCCCCCCCATCTTCTCCAAGCAGATAAGGCCCGTTGCCCTAGTGACTGAAGACTCTACACATGCTGCTCCGATATGAAAATATGCATACTGCCCAACCCAAAGAGTCATAAGATACAGCCATATCACCTGCATATAGCCCCTACTCTTTCTTAAAGGGGGGCTGAACTTCCTGATTTGGCCTCGGTTTTTGGGCTTGGTCATTAAGAAGTACAGCGGCCATGACTGAAGCCAACTGAGTTGTCTTTGGAGGGTGGTTTTAATATGGGTGTGTTCACACGTGGCAAGCGTTTGAAAATACAGTCACCCACCCTTCTGGATAACTTGTTAAGACTAGGATTTCTAGCCCTTTTGATATTATTGTTGGATCAGATTTTTTAATAGCTAACATTTTGATGGCCCTAATAAATAGATATGCCGATAGTGGACAACCTCGTTTTACTCCTTTTGACAGTAATACTTTCTGAGAAGTTGCCATTATTTATTAGTTTACACCTAGGGTTACTATACTTAACTTGAACCCATTGTACAAATTCTCCAATTGAAATATTCCAGGCATTAATATATAAATTCCAGACCTACTTTATCAAAAGCCTTTTCAAAGCCAGCTATGAATACCATGCCTGGTTTCCCAGATATTTCTCCAATGTATCGTCCAGGTGGAAGAAAAAAAGGATGAATAATATCCAACAATACCTTTTATTTTGTATTATTATATGCGCTATGCATTTTTTTTTTTTTTTATCACAACACTAAAGTTTAAGGTGCCTCCAATATCTGATAATCTCCCCTATCAACACTTTTAAAACTTTTGGTGCCAGTGAGAATTACCTAAAAGTAGTCAAGATGACTAGCTTAATTGAGCCTCCGCCATGTACAGTCGTGGCCAAAAATATGTATTGCTTTTTTCAAGTAACTCACAATTTTCCCTAAAAATAAGTTGCAATTTCAACGTTTTTGGTCTCCGCAATTCTTTATTTCGCTGTTAATATTACAGAATATTTTTTTGATTCAGCACTTAATATGTCCATTTAAATCAGAAAATAAACATAGCATTGACACCCTAGACTTAATATTTGGTAGCACAGGCTTTGGTCAAAATAACTGCAATCAAGTGCTTCCTATAACCATCAATGAGCTTCCTGCACCCCTGTACTGGCACTTTGGCCTGCTCCTCTTCTGCTCCAGTTCTCCCACATTTGAAGGGTGCCTTCTCCCTACTGCTGTTTTCAGATCTCCACAAGTTTTCAATGGGATTTACATCTGGACTCTGCTGAACAGTCCAGTGTTTTGTCTTGAACCGTTCCTGGGAGCTTTTTGAAGTGTGTTTGGGGTCATTGTCCTGCTGGAAGACCCATGACCTTCAACAGAGACCCAGCTTTCTGACACTGGGTGCGACATTGCGCTCCAAAATGCCTTGGTATTCTCCTGATTTCATAATGCCATGCACACGTTCAAACCCAGTGTCAGAGGCAGCAAAGCATCACTGAACCTCCATGTTTGACTGTGGGGTCCTTCTACCATATAACCCCATTTCATTAAGTTGGCGATGGTACAATTTGAAACTGTTGTACCTTGTGTCTGAAGGTCAGCTTGAATCTGCGTGGCAGTTGACTGAGGTGTTTTCTCCATTCAAACAATCCTTCACTGCAGTCTTCCATCAGGTTTTCTCTTTGGGCCACGTCCAGTGAGGATGGCTACAGTGGCATGGGCCTTAGACATGTTGATAACATTACGTACGGTGGAAACAGGAACACCAAGGTCTCTGCAGATGGACTTGTAGCCTTGAGATTGTACCAAGCATGGACAGTCTTGAGTCTGACCTATTCAGATAACTAGAGAATTCTCTCCATGCTCATTGCGGTACACACAGTGACACAAAACAGGAGAAAGAGTTCTTTTCCCTTTTCAGACTGGTTTAATGAGTGATTTTTATATTGCAGGCACCTGCAACTTACCACAGGTGAGTTCAATTCCAAAGTAAATGAGAATCACCTGCTTGAAATGTAATTCTCACCTAGAAGGTGCCAATAATATTGCCTGGGCCATTTTAGGATTTCTTTGTGGAATTAGCTAAGCTTTAGTAAATTATTCTGATTTCTTTTTTAGTTCAACTGCATACCGAAGACATGCATATGTGGATACCAAAATATGTTTTAATTTCAATAGACTTATGGAAGAAATGGTGCATTATTTGAAAAAACTGCAAGGGTGCCAATAGTTTTGGCCACGACTGTATATTCAACTAGGTCAGGATATTTAAGCCTCCATATATCCACTAGTTCCAATATATTCATGATATTTGGGATTTCCTTAAGTTCATGAGGGTGATGGTTTGTAGTGAGTTCATTTACGGTCCGTTTAGGTATTTTAAAAGAAATTCCCCAAATTGTCTCATGTACATTGTGTAATTTACTGATGGTCCCTAATGAGCCCCATAGAGATATTGAATGTCAAACCAAATTGGCCATGGGTATTACGATCAGGTCGCGTGCAGCTGCACTCTGAATTTCTGGTGATTTCCGTGCTGCCAGCTGTGGGCAGGTTTGAAATAAACCCAAGGAAAACTGTTGCAGTACCCTTCATTCCGTGACACAATTATTATTTTTTTTCTAGTCTCTCAAATCACCATTTTTATTTATCTGTTTTATTATTATTTTTAATGGGGGAGGGGGGGGCGAGACTATGACCAATTATACTATTTACACTTTGTAGTAAATTGTGACTCTAATAATATTTTCTGACTTGTATCGATGCCCCCCAGGCTGTTTTCAAAACGTTGCTTGTTAGGGACAGTCGCTCTTTAAAACACCACCGCTCTCATTGTTGGTCAAGGATGTTCAAGACTATGAAGCTTTATTGACATGGGTGTGAATTTATTATGGAAGTTTATTGGTCACGTACACATTTGCAAATGTTGTCGGTGCAACACAATAATAGTTTCAAGCTCCAACAGTGCAGTAAATAAACGGTAACCACACAATACAAAAATAAGTTTACATAGGATGAGCCATGACTAGAATACAGTATATACAGTATATACAAGTACATTGGGTGAAATGGTATGTAAACAAGTGACTAGTGTTCAATAACTATGTGCATAGGGCAAAGTAGTCTCTCTAAGGTGCAGGGCAGAGTAGTCTCTCTAAGGTGCAGGGCAGAGTAGTCTCTCTAAGGTGCAGGGCAGAGTAGTCTCTCTAAGGTGCAGGGCAGAGTAGTCTCTCTAAGGTGCAGGGCAGAGTAGTCTCTCTAAGGTGCAGGGCAGAGTAGTCTCTCTAAGGTGCAGGGCAGAGTAGTCTCTCTAAGGTGCAGGGCAAAGTACCAGCTGGTAGCTGGCTAGAACACCAAGGTTAAGGGCAGGGTACTGGGCAGAGGCCAGCTACAACACTAACCCTAACCCTCCCCCCTCTGGAGAACCCTGCCTTGCTCTTCTACAACACTAAGCTCCCCCTCTGGAGAACCCTGCCTTGCTCTTCTACAACACTAAGCTCCCCCCTCTGGAGAACTCTGCCTTGCTCTTCTACAACACTAAGCTCCCCCCTCTGGAGAACTCTGCCTTGCTCTTCTACAACACTAAGCTCCCCCCTCTGGAGAACTCTGCCTTGCTCTTCTACAACACTAAGCTCCCCCTCTGGAGAACTCTGCCTTGCTCTTCTACAACACTAAGCTCCCCCTCTGGAGAACCCTGCCTTGCTCTTCTACAACACGAAGCTCCCCCTCTGGAGAACTCTGCCTTGCTCTTCTACAACACTAAGCTCCCCCTCTGGAGAACTCTGCCTTGCTCTTCTACAACACTAAGCTCCCCCTCTGGAGAACTCTGCCTTGCTCTTCTACAACACTAAGCTCCCCCCTCTGGAGAACCCTGCCTTGCTCTTCTACAACACTAAGCTCCCCCCTCTGGAGAACCCTGCCTTGCTCTTCTACAACACTAAGCTCCCCCCTCTGGAGAACCCTGCCTTGCTCTTCTACAACACGAAGCTCCCCCCTCTGGAGAACCCTGCCTTGCTCTTCTACAACACGAAGCTCCCCCCTCTGGAGAACCCTGCCTTGCTCTTCTACAATGCTGATGATGTCATTTCTGATGACACCAATCAAATAGTGACTAAATGCTTAGCAGCCCTGGCAGAGGGTTGCTCTGTGTGTGACGATGTGACACGCCTGTCTGTGTACCTATTTCTTAACCGAATTCCATTTGCACTGTCCATCAGGAATTCCTGGGAAAATCCACACCTGATTTCACTGTTAGTCTAATAGAATGGCTCTGTTGTCCACCAATGGGGATGTTTCCTACTTAGTTTCTGGCCCTGACCTTGTAACGAACAGATACTTCCCCCTAACTGCCAGAGTACTGTCTACAGTGATATGAGTGGAAATGTAGGCTAGGTCTGTTGGGATATGTCACGTGTGACTTACGTGCACATGATTTCTGTATCTATACTGTAGCCTTGAATAAGTCATTTTCAGTTTGCCACATTTTCCCACCCTACTGTACTCTGAAGAAAAGCTGCGAGAGTAAGAGGCAGAATTGACCGTTCTGAACACTACTCTGTTCTAATGGACGCTCATCAGAGGAGGAAGGGGAGGACTCGTCCTCAGTGAATTTCATAACAATAGGGAAATGTTTGAAAGCAATTCCTTTTAGACAAAACTATACTCGACACACGGTTTTGCAGTGGTCTACAGTAGCCTCAACAGCACTCTATAGGGTATCCCCATGGTGTAGCGGGAGGACAGCTAGCTTCTGTCCTCTGGGTACATTGACTTCAATACACCCCCCTTCCCTAGACTTATACAGTAATTATGACAACTTTCGAAAGACGTCCTCCAACCTATCACAGCTCTTTCAACATGAACTGACATGTTGTTCACCCAATCAAAGGATCAGAGAATGCATCTGGTACTGATAGCATAAGCTACAGCTAGCTAGCACTGCATAAATGTGCTGAGTAGTTGACTCTCGACCTGTGTGCTCCTAGATTGTGAACTTAGGCTAACTCATTCATAGGCTAGGTTGTAGCAACCTCATCGTGGGTATAGGGAAAATCTAGTATCATGTAGTAGCCTGAACCTATTAACGTTAAATGAATGCTGTCATATGCTGCCATTGTCATTAAAAATAAGAATGGTCCTCCCTCATCTTAAACGGCATCGACTGCTCTGCTCCAACGGGAGCGTAGTGTTTAATTACTGGGTAGGCCTTGCTGTCACACTGGTTGAAAGCCTAAAGTTATTCACCATGTAGTCGGCGAGTGTTTCTTCTGGTGATGTAGGGTATGTCCTCTCTTGAGTCCGTTGGCATCAGCCTAAGCACCGCTATAGGGGGTCGACTGACCAAGGTGGTCGTCATATGCTGAAACCAAGGTCCTGCTTTTCCACCCAACCTACATTAGGAGATCCTCCTTCCCTGCTGCTCTACTGGAGAACACGGAGGAACAGAAAAGCCGGTAGAACTAGAACCATAATCAGTCTATGTTAAAGGGTGACTGTGTTAAAGCATCGCCTCTCTTCTATTCAAATAAATCGATGTAGCCGAGGCTATTTCTTTGATGCAGATCTCGGCTCCGTTTAGCCTACCCTCCCCAAATCCTTAAATGCACCACTTCTTCATCCCGCTGCGTCTGCAGGATCCAAATGAGGAAGTTTACTTAGTGAGGGAGTGAGTCAGGCCTCCGCTATCCCATAATCCCTCACACGCCTAATGACTAACATCGTTCTGCAGCTGATATCAGGGTGTTAATAATAACAAAAGTATGTCTGTCTCGACTCAACGAGACGACTGAGTCGGCCAAGACGGAAAAATAACTTTAATCCCGGCCTACAACATTATCATTTGTCATTTTTATGAAAGTCTAGTTTTCCCATTTATTTAAATTTAAAAAACTTAATCATCACACAGACCTGAAACACTAGCCTGTTTTGTGTAGGGTTTTTGTGGGTCTTTTGAGGGGGACATTCTTGTTGTCACCCAGGGAGACAGCTTTGAGGTGGAGTTCAGTCAGACCACTACTCTCTGAGCATTAGACCACTGGGTTGAGTTCAGTCAGACCACTACTCTCTGAGCCTTAGACCACTGGGTTGAGTTCAGTCAGACCACTACTCTCTGAGCCTTAGACCACTGGGTTGAGTTCAGTCAGACCACTACTCTGAGCCTTAGACCACTGGGTTGAGTTCAGTCAGACCACTACTCTCTGAGCCTTAGACCACTGGGTTGATCAGACCACTACTCTCTGAGCCTTAGACCACTGGGTTGAGTTCAGTCAGACCACTACTCTCTGAGCCTTAGACCACTGGGTTGATCAGACCACTACTCTCTGAGCCTTAGACCACTGGGTTGAGTTCAGTCAGACCACTACTCTCTGAGCCTTAGACCACTGGGTTGAGTTCAGTCAGACCACTACTCTCTGCGCCTTAGACCACTGGGTTGAGTTCAGTCAGACCACTACTCTCTGCGCCTTAGACCACTGGGTTGAGTTCAGTCAGACCACTGCTCTCTGAGCCTTAGACCACTGGGTTGAGTTCAGTCAGACCACTACTCTCTGAGCCTTAGACCACTGGGTTGAGTTCAGTCAGACCACTAGAAGAAGACATTAGACCTCTGAAGTATGATCTAACCAACCTGTGAGTATAGCCTTTCTCCCTCACGCGATGTGGCTTAGGAAATGTAGTGGTATGTGAAGAGATTAAGAGAAAGCTGTCAATACTCTTCCTTCCTCTTCCTGGTACAATGAGATCCAGCGGTTTAAACTGTCTACGGGAGTTTTGCTTTCAAAGCGTTGTGTGATCGGGTCATGGTTCGTTACGCCCTAAACATTCTGCAAATGTTATTCATAAAGAAAAGAATGACTCTCTTTCCCCTTTTCCTCTTTCTATCTGATGAAACCTCTTGTCTGAGTGACAGGTGTTTTCGTCAACGTCTGTGTGTTGGAGAACAACGGTCTCTCCCTGACCCCTAGCTCTTGTCTGTGTCTAGCCCTTCCCCCTCAGGCAGTGTGTGTGAGACCCACAGAGACATCAGGAGAGTAGGCCATGCTCCGCCTGTGGAACCCCTTTCTCTCGTCTCTGTCAGTGTCCGACACACACCACCTGAGCCATGTTTTTCCAGGAGCCCCTGTTTAGTTTTCTGCCCCAGTTGTTAGTCTTCACTTCCTCGTTTCTGTTTCCTTAATTACTTCTTTTTTTTCTCCAGGAAGTTTTATGTTCTCTTTATCTCTCGTCCACGTTCCTCAGATAGGGTGTGGAGACTCTTCTGCTAGGCTATTATACTTCCCTGTATACCTCCTTAATCTCTGTCCCTCTCCCCTCTGTCCCTCTCCCCTCTGTCCCTCTCCCCTCTGTCCCTCTCCCCTCTGTCCCTCTCCCCTCTGTCCCTCTCCCCTCTCCCCTCTGTCCCTCTCCCCTCTGTCCCTCTCTCCCTCTGTAGAGGTGTAGTGGTTGGGCCTGTGTGCTCCTCAGATTCCAGTGAGAATGAAGAGGTTTAGGAGACATGGACAGGAGTCCCACAGAGATCGGATCAAACAGGAGCTCTATGGGTTCAACAAGGTAAGAGCTGGAACAGAGTCGATCTGATCTCCAATCTCTATAATAAGATTATGGTCCCAATTCCAGACAATTGTCAGTTGATTTGTCCTGCCAGTTTCTATAACTTCTCTCGATTCAAAGGGCTTTATTTACATGGGAAACATTTGTTAACGTTGCCAAAGCAAGTGAAATAAATCCTAAACAAAAGTGAAATAAACAATCCTAAATAACCAGTAAAGATTACACTCACAATTTTTTTTAAAGGAATAGACATTTCTATTGTCGTGTTATGTATATATACACTTGTAACGATGTACAAAAAGGGAAATAAATAAACATAAATATGGCTGGTATATAAAATGGTGGTTGCTCTTCTCTGGCAACAGGTCACATCTTTCTGCTGTGATGGTATTTCACCCAATAGATTTCTTTCTCCTCGCTTTCCTCTCTCTCCCCCTTTAATTTTCTCTCCTCTTTCTTGCTCCCCCTCATTTTTTTCTCTCTCCTCTCGCCCCTCTCTCTTCCCCTCCCCCATAGACGGTGGAGCATGGTTTTCCCCACCAGCCCAGTGCTCTGGTCTTCAGTCCCAGCCTACAGCTCCTGGCCATCGGCACCCGCTCCGGCGCCATCAAACTGTATCCTTCAATAGACACTCAGAAGGAGAGTGCTGGCTGGATGGATGGCTGTGTAAGAGTGCAACATTTAAGCGTCAACATTTTTGACCCAGTTTGTCTCAGCTAAAGCAGAGGGTAGCGGTTTGTGTGGAGTTATTTTTCCAGGCTGTTGCTCAGCCCTGACTACCAGACAGGCACAGTTGTGTGTGTGTGTGTGCGTGTTTCTGTATCTCTGTTTTTAGTGCGTGTTGATTCATCTGACACAATCGTGCTCATTGACCGTGTGGAGCCAGTCGGCACGCTATTCCCCCTTCATTCCCTACGATAACCCATCATTAGAACTCTCCACTCACACAATGGGGCACATTGTTCGGTTCTAACACAAAACAAATCCTATGAATAAATGTAATATTAGCCGTTGGCAGGGCAGCCAGATAAGACAGACAGAACAGACCATCTCTTTCTGTAGATGCATGTGGACCCTTTCAATACAGTGTAGTAAAAGAAACGCGTGTGTAAGTCTATGAATGCTTCAGGTGTGTGGGGGGGCATGCTTCAGGTGTGTGTGGGGGGGGCATGCTTCAGGTGTGTGTGGGGGGGGGCATGCTTCAGGTGTGGGGGGGGGGCATGCTTCAGGTGTGTGTGTGTGTGGGGGGGGCATGCTTCAAGTGTGTGTGTGGGGGGGGGCATGCTTCAAGTGTGTGTGTGGGGGGGTGCATGCTTCAGGTGTGTGTGTTCTTTAACCCGAGATAAGTTATGGGGCTCCAGGTGTAGAGTTCATGGGTCTACATGATGAGAACGCTGCCGTCACACAGGTCCACTTCTTACCACAGCAGGTGAGTGGCTGCTCCCCGCACACACACACACACACACCTACTGTACAGGCCTGAAGAGTGATGTTTCAACCCCTCATCTCATGCTCTATTCACAACTGTTACTGAAAAAACTAACTTTCTGTGCGTCCTGATTTATTTTAGGATCACCAGTGTGACCCGGAAGAGAGATCTCCCAGATAGTAATGGTCTTACATGTAAAGAATATGAAAGGAGGCATCGGGATGTTTGTATTTCTGGTAACTTCATGAAGACTACACAGGAATCCCTCTGTCTACCACTTAGTGTAGCCAGCCAGTCATTTCTAAAGGCCTTCCCAGAAAACCTTATAACAAGTAGGCTTACCTGGCAGAATGATATGATATCATGATGATTAGTTTCAATCGGGTGGTCTTTAGTTTTTGCTAACTCTGCTATTGTACATGCAGTACAGCAACACTACCAGCCAAACACCACCAGCCAAACGTCACTCACTAACTTGAGACGGTGTAGAATGTCATGCATGTCAATAGGTAGCACTGATGTACGAAACTCGTACCATTGACAGGTTTTTCTTTCAACATTTCAGCTTTTTCTAATAATCAAACGTCTTTTATAGCACAACTTGCTTCAAAAGTACTAGAATTCATATAGGCCTGATTTTAAGCTGTATCTCAGTCAATTACACAGGTATTCTGGTGCTCCTAGATTGTATGTTGTGCTCCTAACTTTTTAAAGTTCTATAAAAATTTTCCTGTGGGGTCCTGTATGTGATTAGCTATGTGCTCCATTTACTGGTCCTGTTGACATCGCTGGAAATGCTAGTCGTAAAGCTGTGGCCAACATCCCTGATTGGTCTGTGTTGAATAGGTTGCCTTGGTGACTCTGTTGGATGACAACAGTCTCCACATGTGGACCCTCCGAGCTCATCACGGAGTCTCTGAGCTGCTGGAGACAGGACGCTTCACACTTACTGGACCACCGGGGTGAGACACGCACGACATACACCTCACCACCTTCCTGACTTGATTTCTCTCACACACTCGTTGGATCGCCATGGTAAGAGACGCACTGAGAGGCACGGAACTCGATGGAAAATGGTGACATGCACACGTTCAATGACAAACACGTATGCACCTTAAATAGTCTATTTACCACCACAACCTCTTCGGAGGAGACACCTTTTTTTAGTTTAATGCTTTTCTGCTACATTTACATCCATTTTTACATTCGTGTTACTTTTTATATACAGCAATCACAGCACAATAATACTAAACCGAACATGGGCTCTTTAATCCCACCTCTCAGCCCATCCCACCTCAGCCCATCCCACCTCTCAGCCCATCCCACCTCTCAGCCCATCCCACCTCTCAGCCCATCCCACCTCTCAGCCCATCCCACCTCTCACCATAGACCACATTTGGTGTCCATGTGCCATATATTTAAATTGTTCCTTGATGTTTAGCATTAGTTTGGAGCCTTTTTAATCATATAGTATCTACAGACTGTGGTAAAGATGAGAACCTTTCCTACCAGTATTATTATATTATTGATTTGTATGTCTTTCCAAATCGCCCGACACTGCTATTTGTAAGGTTCATTTTCATTGAATGTAGTGATTTATTTTATTATACCATTCCTGAACCTGTGACCAGAAACAAGCTACATAGGGGCAATACCAGAATAAATCATCTTGTGACTCTGTCTCTTATCAGCTAAATCTACAGAGCTGAGATTGTTGTATGCCCCATATACAGGGCATTCTCAAAATATTCACACCCTTTGACTTTTTCCACATTTTGTTACATTACAGCCTTATTCTAAAATGTATTAAGTTCTTTCTTTTTCTCATCATTCTACACACAATACCCTGGAATGACAAGCAGAATGTTTTTGTTGTTGCAAATGTATAAAAAAATAAATGGTCATATCACATTTACTTAAGGATTCAGACCCTTTACTCGGTACTTTGAGGCTTTAATCACTGCCAAAGGTGCTTCGAGTCTTCTTAGGTATGATGCTACAAGCATGGCACACCTGTATTTGGGGAGTTTTTCCCATTCTTGTCTGCAGATCCTCAAGCTCTATCAGGTTGGAGGGGGAGTGTTGCTGCACAGCTATTTGTGGGTCTCTTCAGAGATGTTCGATCGGGTTCAAGTCCAGGCTCTGGCTGGGCCACTCAAGGACATTCAGAGACTTGTCCCTGAAGCTCTATGGACAATTCCTTCGACATCATAGCTAGGTTTTTTCTCTGACATGCACTGTCAACTGTGGGCCCTTTTTATAGACGGGTGTGTGCCTTTCCAAATCATGTCCAATCAATTGAATTTACCACAGGTGCATTTCATTCAAATCAGGATGATCAATGGAAACAGGATGCGCCTGAGCTTAATTTCAAGTCTCATAGCAAAGGGTCTGAATACTTATGTTAAGGTATTTCTGTTTTTTGTTTTTAATATTGGGGTATTGTGTGTAGATAAAGAATACGGATGGCTGTAACAAAATGTGGAGAAAGTCAAGAGGTCTGAATACTTCCTGAAAGCATTACAGCATTCTGTTGGTGGCAAGAATTTTAGATAATAATTTAAATTGAAAAACACCATGTTGAATCAAGTGTTTTTTTTTTATCTAGGCTTGTTGTCAATAAGACCATCAGACCATCTCCTTGAATCATGACGCACCTTTGCGTCCTAAGGCAAACCCGTGGCTGCCGATTTGGCGTAGGCCAGAGGGAAATATGGGCAGTCCCATGATCACATCATTCAATACTGCCACCCTTCACTCACACGTTCAAAGCCCCGCCCCGTATGTCTATTGCATATCTGATGGTGTTTTTTTATGAGAACTAACCAAATAACATGGGAAAATCAGTGAAAAAATAATGAGATTAAATTAGAAATAATAACAGCACAATATTGTAGATTCATGCTCATATTAAGAAAGTCAGAGTCAAGGCTAGAAGCTCGTCAGCCCGACCTGCACAGTTCTCTGGATCCGATTGGCTATAAGCTCGTCAGCCCGACCTGCACAGTTCTCTGGATCCGATTGGCTATAAGCTCGTCAGCCCGACCTGCACAGTTCTCTGGATCCGATTGGCTATAAGCTCGTCAGCCCCACCTGCACAGTTCTCTGGATCCGATTGGCTATAAGCTCGTCAGCCCGACCTGCACAGTTCTCTGGATCCGATTGGCTATAAGCTCGTCAGCCCGACCTGCACAGTTCTCTGGATCCGATTGGCTATAAGTTCGTCAGCCCGACCTGCACAGTTCTCTGGATCCGATTGTTCTAAAATATTAGAGGAAATGAAGAGGGAAAAGACCAGTTCTTTGTCCATCTCCTGCATGCTGCCTATCAACAGAGACATATTTCATATCCTCATTATGTCCTGTTATATTCCGACAAAAAGGAACATCCATTAATAGTTGCCAGTAAAAATGTTACGCATCACACTACCCATAAAGGGATACAGCTGGGATCGAACCCGGGTCTGTAGTGAAGGCTCTAGCAGCGCAGTGCAGTACCTTAGACTGCTGCGCCACTCGGGATGCCTTATATTTATTACATTATCTTAAATTATTTTAGTTCCGATTCACATCTGCCAAAAATGGCCATAATATAATCATAATATATCCAATTTCTACAATTAGGCCATATCAAACAAACAAAACTACCTTGCTATTTCTAATATACTGCCTGTGCAATCTACAAATTCAATTCATTAAAGTCAGCCTTACCCTTCTTTGCCTCCCCTGAATCAAAATCACATTTGAAGTCCATGTAGTCCATGGTTCCGTAATGCATGAATAAAACCTGTTTAAAGGATAAGTCCGTCATGCTCAATTCACTTTCCCATATGTCCAACCTGGTAAAGTCCATGGTTCTGTAAAGCATGAATAAAACAAGTCCATGGTTCTGTAAAGCATGAATAAAACAAGTCCATGGTTCTGTAAAGCATGAATAAAACAAGTCCATGGTTCTGTAAAGCATGAATATAACAAGGCCATGGTTCCTTAAAGCATGAATAAAACAAGGCCATGGTTCTGTAAAGCATGAATTACATTTACATTTAAGTCATTTAGCAGACGCTCTTATCCAGAGCGACTTACAAATTGGTGCTTTCACCTTATGACATCCAGTGGAACAGCCACTTTACAATAGTGCATCTAGGTCTTTTAAGGGGGGGTGAGAAGGATTACTTTATCCTATCCTAGGTATTCCTTAAAGAGGTGGGGTTTCAGGTGTCTCCGGAAGGTGGTGATTGACTCCGCTGTCCTGGCGTCGTGAGGGAGTTTGTTCCACCATTGGGGGGCCAGAGCAGCGAACAGTTTTGACTGGGCTGAGCGGGAACTGTACTTCCTCAGTGGTAGGGAGGCGAGCAGGCCAGAGGTGGATGAACGCAGTGCCCTTGTTTGGGTGTAGGGCCTGATCAGAGCCTGGAGGTACTGAGGTGCCGTTCCCCTCACAGCTCCGTAGGCAAGCACCATGGTCTTGTAGCGGATGCGAGCTTCAACTGGAAGCCAGTGGAGAGAGCGGAGGAGCGGGGTGACGTGAGAGAACTTGGGAAGGTTGAACACCAGACGGGCTGCGGCGTTCTGGATGAGTTGTAGGGGTTTAATGGCACAGGCAGGGAGCCCAGCCAACAGCGAGTTGCAGTAATCCAGACGGGAGATGACAAGTGCCTGGATTAGGACCTGCGCCGCTTCCTGTGTGAGGCAGGGTCGTACTCTGCGGATGTTGTAGAGCATGAGCCTACAGGAACGGGCCACCGCCTTGATGTTATTTGAGAACGACAGGGTGTTGTCCAGGATCACGCCAAGGTTCTTAGCGCTCTGGGACGAGGACACAATGGAGTTGTCAACCGTGATGGCGAGATCATGGAACGGGCAGTCCTTCCCGGGAGGAAGAGCAGCTCCGTCTTGCCGAGGTTCAGCTTGAGGTGATGATCCGTCATCCACACTGATATGTCTGCCAGACATGCAGAGATGCGATTCGCCACCTGGTCGTCAGAAGGGGGAAAGGAGAAGATTAATTGTGTGTCGTCTGCATAGCAATGATAGGAGAGACCATGTGAGGTTATGACAGAGCCAAGTGACTTGGTGTATAGCGAGAATAGGAGAGGGCCTAGAACAGAGCCCTGGGGGACACCAGTGGTGAGAGCACGTGGTGAGGAGACGGATTCTCGCCACGCCACCTGGTAGGAGCGACCTGTCAGGTAGGACGAAATCCAAGCGTGGGCCGCGCCGGAGATGCCCAACTCGGAGATGGTGGAGAGGAGGATCTGATGGTTCACAGTATCGAAGGCAGCCGATAGGTCTAGAAGGATGAGAGCAGAGGAGAGAGAGTTAGCTTTAGCAGTGCGGAGCGCCTCCGTGATACAGAGAAGAGCAGTCTCAGTTGAATGACTAGTCTTGAAACCTGACTGATTTGGATCAAGAAGGTCATTCTGAGAGAGATAGCGGGAGAGCTGGCCAAGGACGGCACGTTCAAGAGTTTTGGAGAGAAAAGAAAGAAGGGATACTGGTCTGTAGTTGTTGACATCGGAGGGATCGAGTGTAGGTTTTTTCAGAAGGGGTGCAACTCTCGCTCTCTTGAAGACTGGAGGGACGTAGCCAGCGGTCAGGGATGAGTTGATGAGCGAGGTGAGGTACGGGAGAAGGTCACCGGAGATGGTCTGGAGAAGAGAGGAGGGGATAGGGTCA
Organism: Oncorhynchus nerka; assembly: GCF_034236695.1. Classification (NCBI taxonomy): domain Eukaryota; kingdom Metazoa; phylum Chordata; class Actinopteri; order Salmoniformes; family Salmonidae; genus Oncorhynchus; species Oncorhynchus nerka. Next base: position 13,402,171 of record NC_088418.1, read on the forward strand.
AGCGGGCAGGTTGTTGGGCGGCCGGCCGTCACAAGACGCGAGATGTCATCTGGAGAGAGAGGGAGAAAGAGGTCAGAGCACAGGGTAGGGCAGTGTGAGCAGAACCAGCGGTGTCGTTTGACTTAGCAAACGAGGATCGGATGTCGTCGACCTTCTTTTCAAAATGGTTGACGAAGTCATCTGCAGAGAGGGAGGAGGGGGGAGGGGGAGGAGGATTCAAGAGGGAGGAGAAGGTGGCAAAGAGCTTCTTAGGGTTAGAGGCAGATGCTTGGAATTTAGCGTGGTAGAAAGTGGCTTTAGCAGCAGAGACAGAGGAGGAAAATGTAGAGAGGAGGGAGTGAAAGGATGCCAGGTCCGCAGGGAGGCGAGTTTTCCTCCATTTCCGCTCGGCTGCCCGGAGCCCTGTTCTGTGAGCTCGCAATGAGTCGTCGAGCCACGGAGCGGGAGGGGAGGACCGAGCCGGCCTGGAGGATAGGGGACATAGAGAGTCAAAGGATGCAGAAAGGGAGGAGAGGAGGGTTGAGGAGGCAGAATCAGGAGATAGGTTGGAGAAGGTTTGAGCAGAGGGAAGAGATGATAGGATGGAAGAGGAGAGAGTAGCGGGGGAGAGAGAGCGAAGGTTGGGACGGCGCGATACCATCCGAGTAGGGGCAGTGTGGGAAGTGTTGGATGAGAGCGAGAGGGAAAAGGATACAAGGTAGTGGTCGGAGACTTGGAGGGGAGTTGCAATGAGGTTAGTGGAGGAACAGCATCTAGTAAAGATGAGGTCGAGCGTATTGCCTGCCTTGTGAGTAGGGGGGGAAGGTGAGAGGGTGAGGTCAAAAGAGGAGAGGAGTGGAAAGAAGGAGGCAGAGAGGAATGAGTCAAAGGTAGACGTGGGGAGGTTAGCGCTGGGACCACCAGATTAGGGTGGCCGCGGCCATGCGGTGTGGAGCGTTTGTATATAACAAGGCCATGGTCCCTTAAAGCATGAATAAAACAAGTGTAAAACTGAATCCATGATTGTAATGTGGTGTTTTTATGGGGGACTACTTCAACAGGATGTAGGTATCACTCACAGCCACGTTGGAATCTTCCTGTCCTTGAACATTTGGTTGTTTTACATAGTTTATCGACCACTACATGAACGTCCTGCTTCTCTGCTCGGTGCCTTTTGAAAGTGGGGTACTGGGCACGTCGTCGTCTCCACTATTTCACGGGGAAGTTGTTCATTAATAGAGAAGGGGGTGTGTTGTTCAGCTCTCTTCATGTGGTAGTGAGTTAGCTGCTATGGGACTGGGCACGTCATCGTCTCCACTATTTCACGGGGAAGTTGTTCATTAATAGAGAAGGGAATGTGTTGTTCAGCTCTCTTCATGTGGTAGTGAGTTAGCTGTTATGGGACTCGGCCTTCTCTCTGTCACTGAAACGCTCAGCCAGTTGTGTCCGTCATCTTGAGATTGTGTTTCATAAACACCTCGACTTTTTCCTCCGTTGACTGATCGTTTGTTTTCATCCTCCTTTATTCCCGTTATAACAATATTGTTCTTCATACTCCTGTGCTATAGAGCAGGTCATTTGGCTTTCATTGTTTTATCATACCGTAGCCTCTAGTGTCTGAGGGAGTAGTTTTAAATATCGTATTTTAGGGTCTTATTTCTTCTATCTTCTTACTGTAATACACTTGATTTTTTGGCCTCAACCTCCCCCAGTTGCCCAGATTAATTTTAACTTGGTCTTTGACAGATTCAACCTGTTAACTGTGCCCATCTCTCGTTCCCTCCGTCAGTGCTCCTCCCAGTGTGACTCGTGTGACGGCGGTGCTGACCCACTCCTCTGGGGACATGTTGTTTCTGGGAACAGAGGGGGGACACGTGTTCGTAGTGGAGGTACCGGGCTTCAGAGAACTAGAGGAGAGGAACATTAGCCTGGAGAATGTCACTAACAGGTACACACACACACACACTAGTGTACTGCCTTTTTATTGGCTCACTGAGTTGGAGATATTTGTCCCCTAAACAGATGTCAATACCTCCCAGACATTCTCTCTCACACACGTACACAACCATAGTTGATCCATTGTATTTTTTTTTAACTAGACAATTCAGTTAAGAACAATTTCTTATTTACAATGACGGCCTACTGGGGAACAGTGGATTAACTGCTTTGTTCAGGGGCAGATCGACCAGATTCGATTCGAACCAGCAACCTTTCGGTTACTAGTCCAACGCTCTAACCACTAGGCTATCCATAACGATGCTAAAACCAAACCCTGTCGTTCCCTTTGTAGTTTACCAGAGGACTATGGAGGTCGTAGGAGCTTGGAGCATGTCGAGTCCTTACAGGAGAATCCCGTCAACCCACGCCAGGTTCTGATTGGCTACGGACGAGGCATCATGGTCATCTGGGACCTGGAGCGCCATTCAGCCGTCAAACACATCCCCGCTACTCAGGTACAGTGTGAGTCTCTGTGTGGGTGTCTGGGTCTCGAGTGCCCTGGACTTGACTTCCTGTTTGGCTGTGTGTCTCTCTAGCAACTAGAGAGCGTGTGGTGGACGGAGGACGGTGGCCATGTTCTCAGTTCCCATAGCGACGGGAGCTACTGTCGCTGGATGGTGGCCGGGGAGGGGACACAGAGCGAACCGGAGAAGTCTGAAGTACCGTACGGTGAGGGAGCATCCTGTTCCTCTCTGTTGAACCTCACAGTGACACGGGTGAGGACCGTGTTGGTTGAATGCTGAATGGGTTAGTTGATTGACTGGACGGTTTGTCTCTCCCGTGCAGGCCACTTCCCCTGTAAGGCCATCTCTAAAATCATCCAGCTCCCGACAGAACAAGGGTGAGTTTCTTTCCTCTCTGTCTGTGCCCCCCTTCTTCTCGCTGCATCAACCTGTTCCACATGAATCCACGTGTAAAGATCTGCTCGTCTGTCTTCTCCATTTGTCCAGGCCTCCGTTCCTGTTCCTCAGTGGCGGCATGCCCCGGGCCAGCTACGGAGACAGACACTGTATCAGTGTGATCCACAGTAAAACACACGTGGCTCTGGACTTCACCTCCAGAATCATCGACTTCTTCGTCATCAGAGACGGACCAGACCATACAGGTAGCAAGGCAGGGGGACACACACACAGACACACACCCACCCACCCAGTCTAACCCCTCTCCCTCTGTCCAGGCGACCCCAGTGCGTTGGTGGTCTTAGTAGAAGAGGAGTTGGTAGTGATAGATCTCCAGACTGAAGGGTGGCCGGTCATCCAGACTCCGTACCTGGTGCCTCTTCACTGTTCGGCCATCACCTGCTCCCACCATGTCTCTGCTATACCCCTGAAGATGTGGGAGAGGGTCCTGTCTGCCGGAGCACTGCAGAACACACACTACTCTAAGAAGGTTGTTGAGACACACACACACATACTGCTCAAGCAAGTTCCTGCACCACACATACAGGCACGCATGCAAACACCTGAGCAGAAAGTCAGTCTGAATTGGAGCTCAAATTGAATAAATTCTCTCATCCTCTTTCTCCCCCCCGTCCCTTCTCTCTCCCTCCGTCTAGCCGTGGCCTATAACAGGAGGACAGAACCTGTCTCCCGACGCTCCTCAGCGAGACCTACTTCTCACAGGGTCAGTGGACATTCACAGCTCATCAGTGTCTGTTCAGTACAAGTTACCAACATTTAACATAGATCCTATGGGTTTCAAAGGGTTAAAATCCTGTTTCTCTGGTTGTTAATCCTCACAAACGTGTCCTAATATCCTCCCTCCCTCTCTCCCAGGCACGAGGACGGCACGGTGCGTTTCTGGGACGCGTCGGGAGTCTGTCTTTACCCCATGTACAAGCTGAGCACGGCAGGGGTGTTCCTCACTGACGCAGAACCCAATGACAACATGAACCAGTGCACAGAGGGAGAGTGGCCACCTTTCAGAAAGGTGTGTATAAATAACCAGAGTTACCACCATTCTGATGTGTGTGTGTGTGTAATAACATAATGGGGTCCCTGTAGGAAGGTGTGTTTGTTTTACAGGAAATGTGTGTACTGACTCAGAATGATTAACCAGCCGAATCACACCTGGAGACGGTGTGTTAAATATGTCCCCCTCGCCTCTTTCTCCCCCCCAGGTGGGTTGTTTTGACCCGTACAGTGACGACCCTCGCCTGGGCGTTCAGAAGATCCACCTGTGTAAATACAGTGGTTACCTGACTGTAGCTGGCACTGCTGGACAGGTGAGTTGACCAGGGCAAAACCAACCACTACTCCCTCTGGTGGCCAGTTAGTCAAAGCGCAGCGGCGTACATATTTGGGCATTACTGCTGCTGTTTTCTTCATTTCCAACATTCTTTGGCACTAGGTCTTCTTTTCCTGGGGCTATTTGGCTCCCGGACAGTCACACATTCAGTGAACGACCCATTTTCCTGACCCAGTCTGCATGGCTCTCCTATAATGTAATATGATAAGTGATGAAACTGGTCTCCCGTCCTTCATAGAGCACTGGATCATCAGTCTTCTCTATGATCTGTCATTAACAACAGAACAGGGCGCTGACGGTCTGACCTCTCCCCTCCGTAGATCCTGGTGTTAGAGCTGAACGATGAGGCAGCGGATCAGACGGTGGAGGCCACGGTAGCTGACCTGCTACAGGGACAGGAGAGCTTCCGCTGGAAGGTAAAACCAACGTTGCGTTATTTAAAAAAAAATCTGCGTAAACACCAATGCAATTTTAATTTATTTTATTGGATTTCAGTGAGACAATGAGTGATCAATACATTGTATAACGTTTCGGGTAACGTTCTATATCGTTTTTTTGTAACCATCTGTCCCTATCAGGGCCACACGCGTCTGGAGGTGAGGGAGGAGCCGGTGACATTCCCCCCAGGATTCCAGCCCTTTGCCCTGGTCCAGTGTCAGCCTCCTGCTGTTGTCACCGCTCTAACCCTGCACTCTGAGTGGAAACTAGTGACCTTCGGGACCAGCCACGGCTTCGGACTCTACGACTACCAGCAGAAAAGCAACGTCCTCGTCAGGTACGACTGTGTTTCTGCAACTTTCTGCCGGTATGACTTCAATATCACGGCAGGCGGCAGAGATGGGATATAGACGACTGTGTTAACCCTCTCCTGTAGGTGTACTCTGAACCCCAGTGACCAGCTGGCTATGGAAGGTCCTCTGTCCAGAGTAAAGAGCATTAAGAAGTCTCTCCGCCAGTCCTTCAGGAGGATCAGACGCAGCCGAGTGTCTTTACGCAAACACCACGTCAACAGCGCTGCTAAGGTAAACAACAAAATCATATTTTTTTTGTAAAATAAAAACATGACTGCATGAATCCTTATTGAACGAAGTTCCTAAAGATCAGTTGTTGAAGACTAGGATTTGTCTCAAACATGCTCCTCTCTCCTCTCCCTCTCTCTCTGTGTGTGTGTCTAGGTGCAGGAGGCCAATGCTCGTCTGGAGGCTGAGCTAGCAGAGATGGAGTTGGCTCCTGTTCAGAGAAAGATAGAGGCTCGATCCTCAGACGACTCTTTCACCGGCCTCGTTCGCACACTGTACTTCGCTGACACCTTCCTCTCAGACAGTAAGACAGACACACAAACACACACACACACACACACAGGCCTTGGGTTATTTAATGTTTGTGATGTCTCATATTGCTCATTCCTCTCTCCTCCTAAAGGCTCCCATCACACGCCCTCTCTCTGGGCAGGGACCAATGGGGGCTCGGTATTCGCCTACCAGCTCCGCCTACCGCCTGTGGAACGCAGATCAGAGGACCCCGTCTCCGCCCACCCTGGTGAGAGCATGCCTTTTTCTCCTCTCGTCCATCTCTCTCCCTCGTGCCTCCGTCGACCCTCGTCCATCTCTCTCCCTCGTGCCTCCAAGTCGTCGACCCTCGATCCCTCCCTCGTCCATCTCCATCTCCCCTCGTGCCTCCGTCGACCCTCGTCCATCTCTCTCCCTCGTGCCTCCGTCGACCCTCGTCCATCTCTCTCCCCGTCGTGCCTCCGTGCCTCCGTCGACCCTCGTCCATCTCTCTCCCTCGTGCCTCCGTCGTGCCTCCGTCGACCCTCGTCCATCTCTCTCCCTCGTGCCTCCGTCGACCCTCGTCCATCTCCCCCTCGTCCATCTCTCTCCCTCGTGCCTCCGTCGTCCATCTCCTCCCTGTCCTCATCTCTCTCCATCTCGTGCCTCCGTCGACCCTCGTCCATCTCTCTCCCTCGTGCCTCCGTCGACCCTCGTCCATCTCTCTCCCTCGTGCCTCCGTCGACCCTCGTCCATCTCTCTCCCTCGTGCCTCCGTCGACCCTCGTCCATCTCTCTCCGTCGACCCTCGTCCATCTCTCTCCCTCGTGCCTCCGTCGACCCTCGTCCATCTCTCTCCCTCGTGCCTCCGTCGACCCTCGTCCATCTCTCTCCCTCGTGCCTCCGTCGACCCTCGTCCATCTCTCTCCCTCGTGCCTCCGTCGACCCTCGTCCATCTCTCTCCCTCGTGCCTCCGTCGACCCTCTCGTCCATCTCTCTCCCTCGTGCCTCCGTCGACCCTCGTCCATCTCTCTCCCTCGTGCCTCCGTCGACCCTCTCGTCCATCTCTCTCCCTCGTGCCTCCGTCGACCCTCTCGTCCATCTCTCTCCCTCGTGCCTCCGTGCCTCCGACCATCTCTCTCCCTCGTCCATCTCCATCTCCCCCTCGTGCCTCCGTCGACCCTCTCGTCCATCTCTCTCCCTCGTGCCTCCGTCCCTCTCGTCCATCTCTCTCCCTCGTGCCTCCGTCGACCCTCTCGTCCATCTCTCTCCCTCGTGCCTCCGTCGACCCTCTCGTCCATCTCTCACCCTCGTGCCTCCGTCGACCCTCTCGTCCATCTCTCTCCCTCGTGCCTCCGTCGACCCTCTCGTCCATCTCTCTCCCTCGTGCCTCCGTCGACCCTCTCGTCCATCTCCATCTCTCCTCGTGCCTCCGTCGACCCTCTCGTCCATCTCTCTCCCTCGTGCCTCCGTCGACCCTCTCGTCCATCTCTCTCCCTCGTGCCTCCGTCGACCCTCTCGTCCATCTCTCTCCCTCGTGCCTCCGTCGACCCTCTCGTCCATCTCTCTCCCTCGTGCCTCCGTCGACCCCTCTCGTCCATCTCTCTCCCTCGTGCCTCCGTCGACCCTCTCGTCCATCTCTCTCCCTCGTGCCTCCGTCGACCCTCTCGTCCATCTCTCTCCCTCGTGCCTCCGTCGACCCTCTCGTCCATCTCTCTCCCTCGTGCCTCCGTCGACCCTCTCGTCCATCTCTCTCCCTCTCGTCCCTCTGTCGACCCACCCCTCTCGTCCATCTCTCTCAGCTAAGGAGATCCAGCTGATGCACCGTGCTCCAGTAGTGGGCATCGTGGTGTTGGACGGCCACGGTTCCCCTCTGCCTGAGCCCCTGGAGGTGGCCCACGACCTGGCCCGCTCAGCTGACATGCAGGGCTGCCACCAGCTACTGGTCATATCCGAGGAACAGTTTAAGGTGAGAACACACACACACATCTTACCCACTCACACTCATCTGATGGGAAGACTTTATTTGGCCACAGGTTGATGAAGAAACTTGGAATGTTTTGTCTTCCAAGACTTTAAAATGAATATGTAATGTTTGTCTGTTTCCAGGTGTTCACCCTGCCCAAGGTGAGCGCTAAGATGAAGTTAAAGCTCACCGCCATCGATGGTTCGCGCGTGCGCAGGGTGGGTGTGGCCTGGTTCGGCAGCAGCCGCTCGGAGGACTATGGTGAGAGTGGCCTCACCGTCCTGACCAATCAGGGAGACCTCCACGTGGTGTCGTTGCCGGGGGTGAAATTGCAGGTCCAGTACCCCTGTATCCGCAGAGAGGACGTCAGCGGCATCGCTTCCTGTGTCTTCACCAAACACGGACAGGGTAGGACGAGAGGGAGAGACCACCACACATTTTGACCTCTCAAAAGCATTTTCCATTTCATGTGTTCAGCTTCTTTCTCCTCTCCAGGTTTCTACCTGATCTCTCCGTCTGAGTTTGAGCGTTTCTCTCTGTCCGCTCGCTGTGTGGTGGAGCCCAGGTCTCTAGTGGAGGTGCCCTCCCAGACACCCGGCACCACCCTGCCTCGGGCGCAGCCTGACGGCCCGTCTCTGGCTCACAGGTACACTCCCACTGCGTCTCTTTAGTGGTGCTCACTATTGTCTTTGGAAGCAGTGTTTTCTGACTGTGACTTCGTGACTCAACTGATCTTTTCACGTTTTACTGAACTGTGTTTGTCATTCCAGAAATTCCACGCGGGACACCGATGACGTGGGTAAGATGTAGAAAATATATAACTACAGTATAATGTTAGCTGTAGTTATGTCACTAGTACTACCTCGTGCATGTGTCTGTGCCTAACAGTAGGAAGGTTTCCGTTAGGCTGTCAGCCTGTCTGCTTGTTCTGTGTGTTGATCAGCTTGCTGCATGTGTGTTATAAGTTGACATTTTGTACACACACACACACTGGTTGTCGATCATGCTGCGTGTCTTGATGTGCTGACTGCGTCCTGCCGTGCTGTTTGTTTACAGAGAGCTCTGCTAGACGTGTGATGGAGCATGCTTTGCTGAATGACGAGAGTGAGTAGCCTGCAGAACATAACCGTAACCAACAGCAATGTTTTAGGATGTGATCGCTGCGGGGGATTGAACCAGCAACTTTCATGTTTGCTACTGCCATGATCTCACCAGCTGAGCCGCGTTGAAGTGTGTACTTTAACTGTCAGCTCTGTTTGTTACATAGCAACCCACGACCACCCTACTGCATGTTTCATCATAGCCAACTTAACTCATGGAAACTGTCAATCATCATTGTGTGTCTGTAGTCTGACCTGTTTGTTCCTTACAGCTGTGCTTCAGGAGATCCAGAAATCTCTAGAAGGATACCAGCCGTGAGTATTTGTCCCTAAAGCCAAGTGTTCATGACAAACCGTTACATTTTACGCAAAGTTTTAGAACACCTACTCATTCCAGGGTTTTTCTTTATTTTGACTATTTTGTACATTGTAGAATAATAGTGAAGACATCAAAACTATGAAATAACACATATGGAATCATGTTTTAACCACAAAAGTGCTAAACAAATCGAAATATATTTGAGGTTCTTCAAGGTAGCCACCGTTTGCCTTTGACAGCTTTGTAGGTGTGTCCAAACTTTTGACTGGTACTATACATTTGAGTCATTTAGCAGATGCTCTTATCCAGAGCAATTTACTGAAGCAATTAGGATTTAAGTGCCTTTCTCAAGGGCAGACAGATTTTTCGCCAAGTCAGCTCAGAGATTCGAACCAGCGACCTTTAGGTTACTGGCCCAATGCTCTAAAGTACTGGGCTAGCTGCTCCTCCCAATGTGTTTTGTTGGTACTCATTTTTGTTTGCTACAGGACGTTCCTGGAGAACAAGGTGAAGAGTGCTCTCGCTGGAGGGAAGGTGCTGACCAATGGAGGTGAGTTTGATATGATCAGTAAAGAACTGGGTTTATGCCCGTGTTACAGACAGCTATGCCAGGTCCTCTAATGCGGGACTAGGCCAGGTCCTCTAATGCGGGACTAGGCCAGGTCCTCTAATGCGGGACTAGGCCAGGTCCTCTAATGCGGGACTAGGCCAGGTCCTCTAATGCGGGACTAGGCCAGGTCCTCTAATGCGGGACTAGGCCAGGTCCTCTAATGCGGGACTAGGCCAGGTCCTCTAATGCGGGACTAGGCCAGGTCATCTAATGCGGGACTAGGCCAGGTCCTCTAATGCGGGACTGGGCCAGGTCCTCTAATGCGGGACTGGGCCAGGTCCTCTAATGCGGGACTGGTCGATAATGCGGGACTGGTCGATAATGCGGGACTGGTCGATAATGCGGGACTGGTCAAGGTCCTCCTAATGCGGGACTGGTCGATAATGCGGGACTGGTCAAGGTCCTCCTAATGCGGGACTGGTCGATAATGCGGGACTGGTCAAGGTCCTCCTAATGCGGGACTGGTCGATAATGCGGGACTGGTCGATAATGCGGGACTGGTCAAGGTCCAGTGCATTACTTTAGTGAGCATTTTGAATTTATATTTTATAGTGACCTTACAGTGAACCTGGCCCCGCGGCCTCAGACCCACTAGGATGACGGTCCATTTAAATGAATGTAGCCAGCCTACAGTGGGAAGGAGTTTATGAAAACGTAATCTCTCATTGACAGACACTACCTAAACATAACGAAGCATCTGACCAAATTACGCAAGCTTTTAGTTCTGGGTTAACCGAGATGAATGAAAACGTGACCAGACAGAGGTCACATGAAGCTGCAATACTTGTCCCAGTCTGCAGAAAGGAAGACCATCTAATCACATCACACCTAGAACTATACCGAACAAAAATATCAACGCAACAGTTAAGGTTTTACTGAGTTACAGTTCATATAAGGAAATCAGTCAATTGAAATAAATTAAATTAGAACCTAATCTATGGATTTCACATGACTGGGCAGGGGCACAGCTATAGGTGGACCTTGGTGGGCCCAGCTAATCAGAATGAGTTTTTCCCCACAAACGGGCTTTATTGCTTACAGAAATACTTCTCAGTTTCATCAGCTGTCTGGGTGGTTGGTCTCAGATGATCCCACAGAGTAGGAACCCAGATGTGAAGGTCCTGGGCTGGTGTGGTTCCACGTGGTCTGTGGTTATGAGGCCAGTTGGACGTACTGCTAAATTCTCTAAAGCGACATTGAGGCTGCTCAGGGTAGAGAAATGAACATTCAATTCTCTGGCAACAGTTCTGCTGGACATTCCTGCAGTCAGCATGCCAGTTGCACGTTCCCTCAAGACATCTGTGGCATTATGTTGTGTGACAACTGCACATTTTAGCGTGGCTTTTTATTGTCCATCACAAGGTGCACCTGTGTAATGATCATGCTGTTTAATCAGCTTGTTGATATGCCACACTTGTCAGGTGGATGGATTATCTTGGCAAAGGAGAAATGTTCACTAACAGGGATGTAAACACATTTGTGCACAGAATTTTAATGACAGGCTTATTTTGCATATGGAACAATTCTGGGATATTTTATTTCAGCTCATGAAACATGGGACCAACACTATAAATTGCGTTTTATATTTCAGTATATTTCCAAATACCTAGCTTAAGTGCATGGGAGTCGATGTATTTTAGTTTTTTCAAATATTTTCCAAGTGCATTTCCAAAGGCACAAAAATATTCAGCCACTGAATGCCTACTTTGAATGTAACATATTTGTACCCTGGTCTGAAACGGTATGATGATTATCACAATGGTGATGATGATTGCTATGACGATAGCATTGAGGCTGTTCATTTGTTTTGCTCATCTCTTGTTCTCTCTCTCTCTTTCAGACTGAGACAGTCCTTCCTGGTCATGAGACATCATGGAGTCTGCCTAGCAAACTACGCCAACACTACTAATACTGCCACTACTGACCCCTGAACCATGACCCCTAGCCCCCAGAGACTGAAACCTCACCCCCTAACCCAAAAAGACTGACTCACTGTCCGTGTCCCAAATTGCACTCTATTCCCCAAGTAGTGCACTGCTTTTTACCAAGCCCATATAGGGCGAGTGGTGTAGTGTATGAGGACTAGGGTGTGATTTGAGCCCATATAGAGAGAAGAGCGATGGAGAGGGGGTCCACCGGCTGTGCCTAGAGACCAACCACTGTACTGTAATACCCTCCTACACTTGGTACCTCTACACCTGCAACACAGTGGTCATGATATGGTCATTCTGCTGACGCGCTTGTCCAAAGCCAATCACAGTTCACACACCTTCACACACAAGCCATAATTGCATTTAACACACCCTACTCACTCCCTCCTCACCCCGACCCCAGTCACGGCCTTCCGACCTTCAGCCTTTCACCATTTGAACCCAAGCTGACCTGTGGAACTCTGTTTCGTCCCAACCCTGCCTTGGCACATCCTCGCTTGCCTTCGTCTCCTAGAGAGAGACACGGTCGGAGGCTGGGAGATATCAGGAGGAGGAATGGACTTGTTTTTATTCATATTTTAATTGTGATTTAATTTGACCTGTGATTTTAGTATTTTTGTTTTGATTCGACCTAAAAATCTAGATGGGGGGGGGGGGCTGTACAAGAAAACAACAGGAATATTTAAAAAGTGACCTGTTTGACATGGTAGTTTGTTGCTAATGCTGACAAGACATTGTTTGGGGCGAGAGAGAGAAACACTGAGTCTGTGGAATCGGAACAGTTCATTTTGAACCAGACCTAATCCTAGAACACCAGCCTGGTAGCCATGTCCACAAAGCCTCTGAGTAGGAGTGATGATCTAGGATCGGTTTATAAGATTATATGGCCGGATCCTAGATCAGCATTCCTTGTGTATACGGGCCCTGTTCCTGCTTTAGCCAACCTCAGAAACTGATCTGACTACCAGACTAGTCGTGCAAGACCACTGTGCCGTAAATGTCTCCCCAAGCGTTTTTTTGCTAACTGGCCTCCCTCCTTGCCTCCCCCACCGTCCGCTCGTTAAGGTGTAATAACCAGTTATAAGTTATAACCTGTCGTAGGTACTTGTCCACTACCGTGTAGCACACAATGTCTAGGGGAACAACTTTCTATGGGGGTTTTACATTTTTATCATGTTAAATGTCTTTTGTTTTGAACACCGCATTGAATAATGTAATTTAGGAATGTAATTTTAAGATATTGTAGTCAAATGTTTAATATATATATATATGTACTATATGATGATTCTAGGCCTGCAGTTGGACCTGTTTTGTTAATGAGGGTTGGCTGCTATAGTCGGATCTTACAAGGAAATATTTTGGTACTGTTTCTCCGAAATGCTGGGTATTTTAGCATTTTTATGGTCTCTAGAATATATTTTTGTAGTGAATGGTTGAGTATGAGAACCCTAATTTTTGGATTGCTAACTTTCACACTACATAATGTCCTGCTGGAAAATGAATACAAGTTTTTGTTTTTTTCACAAGAGTCCATGTCTGTTCCTTTTTATGAAGTTGGACTTTATTGACTGCTTGATTTGAACATGAGGATTGCTGATTCAAGCCTTGCTCTGACTCTCCCCTCAATCGGCACATTCACAACCAGGTACGATCATCTGATTGCCATGGCCTGAGGGTATACCCTGAGCCTGGTGAGTTTGGTGCTGGCCGGTGAAGTGGATAAAGTAAGGATCGGTTGTCATACAAGCACAGCCAAGAGTTTTAATGATCAACTATTGAGCAGCACTGATTGGCTGGTCCACCATCACTTTGCTGAAACTTAACATCTATAAGGCTGCACTCAAAGATCAGACCGTTCACTCTCTAATGGTGGTGAAAGGGAGAATGTATTTATTGTTGGCTCAAACATGACAGAAAGCACCTTGGCCCCTATGAACTACAACTCTGCCAGAATGTGCTGTTTAGAGCATATTTGTTTACCCATGTAGCCAATCAAATGTCCTTTCATATTGTTTTAACCGTTACCTGGTCCATAAGTAAAACATTTTCACTTGCGTGTTTTGTAGATGAAATCTAATGCTCTTCAACTGAAAAACAAGTGAAATGAATTTAGTGTGAAGAGGGGGAGGAAAAGGAAGCAAGAAATAGAGCTTAGCCTGTGCATTCCAGAGCACAGATATCTCTTTCCAAGAGAAAGCACTGCTCTTTCATTCTATCCGTCTCCCTGGTCTCATCACCACACCTGCTCTCACTCCACCGATCCATCTACAGCTAGGGTTACTTCAAGCTGAGATCAAACATTTAGAACCACGTAGGGTGTTTATTTTTTTTGCAATGTTCTAAATGATTAAATTGTTTAACATCAACCGAATAACAAAAACCTGAAATTATTTTTGTCTTTGGTAGTTAATTGTTGCAAGTCCTACGTTGTGTGGTAATAGACTTCACTACACAGTACAGGAACTGATGGCACTTGTGATCCTGTAGCTAATGGGTTCAGTAGCTAAACTTGATCTGGCCTGTGTCAAGTGGTGATCAGGGTGTAAAACATCAAGCTCTGTTCTAATGTTGACTGACTCTCTTTGACAAGCTCGTTACATGACCTGGTGCACTTGTCTAAGTTATCTAAACATTTTATGTAGTAAAGCCATTTTGTGGGTTAACTCGTTCAGATTGGCTGGGCCTGGCTCCCCACTCAGTTTGACAACCAGTGTCCCTGACCCAGCAAGGGTCTGAAATCCAAGATGGCTGACAAATCCGTGACAATAGAAACCCATTAAAGCAGAGAGAAAGGGAAATGGAAAGCCAGTGGAGCAGAGGAAGGAGCCCTGATTCTGAAAGGTGACGACGACAAAGCTTCTTCCCCAGTGGAGACGCAGGGGGATGAGGCTATCTCAGCTTCATCCAAAGGCCCATCACGGATGATGATGCTGAAAGCAAAAAGAAAAGACCTCAAAGCCCATCTGGCAAAGGAGAACAGAGAAGAGCAGGATCAAGCGAAAGGTAAGATGGAGAAGGAAACATTGTCCTGAACAGGAAAAACATTTGAGTCAAGATGGTGTCTGTTTGGTACAGGACCAGTAAGCTGCTGGCAAAGCCTAGAGAGGAAGCAGCTACAGCCAGGTCTACAGATGCAGTCTCAGCCAAACCCATGGACCGTCTCATCGCTTGCAGGAAAGGCATGATGACTCTACGACATGTCTTGGGCTGGATCAAGGGGAAGATGCCCAAAGGGTTCAACCTGAGGAGTAAACTGAGCAGTGACCCTAGGCCATTGGCGTCTCCCACTGGCTCACTCTCCACGCCATCAAGCAGAGGGAGCCACCTGCTCAAACACAGGATGACCATGTGTGTGGCTAGTAATAGCGGCCTGGCCAGCAAGAAGAGCAGTGTCTCTGGATCCCCAATCCACCTTCCCTCCAGCCACCATCGTGCTCCCCAGAATAAACAAGCTGGGCATGGGCAAGGCCAATGGAATCCTGCCAACACAACCAGCCCAGCTGTACAGCCTGCTGGAACCAGACCTCACCCTCCAAGTGTTAAAGGTTACAGATGATTCATGAATTTGATTGTTTAATGTTTATGATAATGGCTCACAGGAAACCTCACAGCCTGGTTATGTATACGGCTCACTCAGTTATCAAGAGAAAGCCATTATCACAATACAAAACCCCACCACCGTCCCAACTTGCCCTACCCTCAGGATACCCTCCTGCCCTAACAGATAGTGGAGAAGCTGACCAAGTGGACAGTGTATGAGGATGGGGACCAGGCCATGATGGGAGAGGACCCTGGGAGTCTGAGGTAACCTGCTCAGGACATGCTCGAGAGCCGCATAAACAAAACAAAGGGGTTAGAAACAACTGCCACCCATTGATTAACACCCAATATATACAAACAATTGCTTGCTTACCCTGACAAAGACACTGTTGTTAAATGATGGGAGGAAAATTCATAATTTGAAAAGCCTTTATTTTCTTAGCATTTCCATAACCGGAGGAGCAAACCGTTGAAGTCCCTGTAACTCCTAATGTTACGAGCCTACCGGACGAGCTAAATGACTTCTATGCTTGCTACGAGGCAAGCAACACTGAAGCATGCATGAGTGCATCGGCTGTTCTAGACGACCGTGTGATCACGCTCTCTGTAGCCGACGTGAGTAAGACCTTTAAACAGGTCAACATTCACAAGACTGCAGGGCCAGACATATTACCAGGATGTGAACTCTGAGCATGCGCTGACCAACTGGCAAGCGTCTTCACTGACATTTTCGTCCCTGACCGAGTCTGTAA
The DNA here is from genome assembly GCF_034236695.1 of Oncorhynchus nerka. Taxonomy (NCBI): domain Eukaryota; kingdom Metazoa; phylum Chordata; class Actinopteri; order Salmoniformes; family Salmonidae; genus Oncorhynchus; species Oncorhynchus nerka. Next base: position 13,417,880 of record NC_088418.1, read on the forward strand.
TACCAACTTGTTTCAAGCACACCACCATAGTCCCTGTGCCAAAGAACAAGGAAAATTGCCTAAATGACTACCGACCCGTAGCACTCATGTCTGTAGTCATGAAGTGCTTTGAAAGGATGGTCATGGCTTAAATCAACACCATTATCCCAGAAACCCTAGACCCACACCAATTTGCGTACCGCCCTAGGAGATGCACAGATAATGCAATCTCTATTGCACTCCACACTGCCCTTTCTCACCTGGACAAAAGGAACACCTACGTGAGAATGCTATTCATTGACTACAGCTCAGCGTTCAACACCATAGTGCAGACAAAGCTTATCACTAAGCTAAGGACCCTGGGACTTGACAGGAACTAATGGGGATCCATAATAAACCCCAGGAAGAGTAGCTGCTGCCTTGACAGGAACTAATGGGGATCCATAATAAACCCCAGGAAGAGTAGCACTGCCTTGACAGCAACTAATGGGGATCCATAATAAACCCCAGGAAGAGTAGCACTGCTTTGACAGCAACTAATGGGGATCCCTAATAAACCCCAGGAAGAGTAGCTGCTGCCTTGACAGGAACTAATGGGAATCACTAATAAACCCCAGGAAGAGTAGCTGCTGCCTTGACATGAACTAATGGGAATCACTAATAAACCCCAGGAAGAGTAGCACTGCCTTGACAGCAACTAATGGGGATCCCTAATAAACCCCAGGAAGAGTAGCTGCTGCCTTGACAGGAACTAATGGGAATCACTAATAAACCCCAGGAAGAGTAGCTGCTGCCTTGACAGGAACTAATGGGAATCACTAATAAACCCCAGGAAGAGTAGCTGCTGCCTTGACATGAACTAATGGGAATCACTAATAAACCCCAGGAAGAGTAGCACTGCCTTGACAGGAACTAATGGGGATCCCTAATAAACCCCAGGAAGAGTAGCTGCTGCCTTGACAGGAACTAATGGGGATCCCTAATAAATACATATACAAAAGAGTGACACCTAGAATGACCCCACTGTAACACAATGATTACTATTACTATGTCACCAACCTGAGTAACGGCAGAGTAACAAGCAGGAACTAGTGCCAAGGAAACCTTCCTGTTGCTAATGGAAGTCTGTGTGTGTGTCTGTATTGATGCAGTCATGTCCATGTCATCGCTGATGCGGCCTTCAGCCAATCTCAGAGCAAGAACAGTTGATCGTCATGAAGTACGTCAGAGGCACCAGTTTCTTTCTTTCTCTCTTAAGAGTACGGTACTGGTCTGTCCTCTGGTCTACAATACTGGTCTGTCCTCTAGTCTACAGTCTGTTGCGTCTTTCTATAGCGGCCAGAGTGGATCAGGTAAGACTGAGGCCACCAAGAGGATAGTCCACGTCTCGGCTCTATGTACCAGGGCAGGAACGACAACCTCAGACAGCCCATGGAGGTTCTGCCGATCTTTCAGAGTTTTGGTAATGCCAAGACCATCCTCAACAACAACTAGTCGCTTTGGCAAATACATTGTTCAGAGTGGTATGTGTGCTCACAGGATGTGTTGTTCAGAGTGATATGTTATGTATGCTCACAGGGGATGTGTTGTCAAGTGTTTCTTCACAGAGATTTCCACATGCGCAAAATGGATCTATCATAGCAGCCAAACAAATTAAATCGACATCCCTTGACTCAAAACCAGATCTTGCGCCTTGTAATAAAAGCAGATGATCTTTTCTCATGCAACATATTTCTATTACTTTACTACATAAAAGTAGCTCCACAAAGATAATTAGTTTGATGCAAACCCTAATTTGGCTTTGTAAAATCCCATAAGTATTTAGACAGGCATATCATGCTTCAACCTTACAGTGGGGCAAAAAAGTATTTAGTCAGTCACCAATTGTGCAAGTTCTCCCACTTAAAAAGATGAGAGAGGCCTGTAATTTTCATCATAGGTACACTTCAACTATGACAGACATAATGAGAAAAAAAATCCAGAAAATCACATTGTAGGATTTTTTATGAATTTATTTGCAAATTATGGTGGAAAATAAGTACTTGGTCAATAACAAAAGTTTATCTCAGTACTTTGTTATATACCCTTTGTTGGCAATGACAGAGGTCAAACGTTTTCTGTCTTCACAAGGTTTTCACACACTGTTGCTGTTATTTTGGCCCATTCCTCCATGCAGATCTCCTCTAGAGCAGTGATGTTTTGTTATTTTTCTTTATTTTCTTCACCCTACTGATTAAATTAACCAATCTCACCTCTCCTTCGATACTATGTTCGGAGGTGGTATCCACCCGCCAAGTCTTCCTGTTGGATCCTTAGGCAGGTCTCAGTCTGCTCCTCCTCAGGAGTGCAGCTTCCCTGTGGTCTCAATTTGGAGCCCCCTGTGCACAGTTTTACCCAGGTCGTCAGGAGTTACACCTCCTGGCAAGCTCGCCAAGAATGTGGTGGAAATTCTACCCTTAATCAATAATGAGGAGAGGTAAAATGATCAAGGTATTAGTTTTATTTAAAGACTTATAAGGAGGCTTGTTATAACAAGGAGGCTGGTCGCCCCTCCCCCGCAGGTGGTGGAGTGAGAGCCCCCTGAGTGGAGTTAGCTTCTAGGTTATATACTATCTCAGGATAGGTGCAACTTCAGATATGATGTGCAATGGTTCCAAACACTATCCCCACACATCCTGTGCCAGACCTGGGACCCAAAATACAAATAACTTGTTTTGTTCAGTACTAAGAAGTTAGGGCATTTGTTATTTTGTTCTCCCCTAGTTCAAGGTGTAAACTGTCTCCCCCTAGGAGGAGGTGACTGACACACAGACACTGTGGAGACAAGTGATTGGTTCCCCATTACTCATGCCATCCCTTCACATGGTATGTAATAAAGACACAGTTCACATATGGAAACAATGTTTCCTTCTGATCTCCTTCGCCATACTCCTTGCTGATATTCTGCATAGCAACAGGGACATGTAATAAATAAGACTGACTTCTCCCCACTCTGGACCCAAGGTGACGGAGGTCCATATGAGGGAGGATGTGCACCTGCCAACACCAGAGTCAGAAAGGAGACATGTCAAGACCCGGTTACAAACTCGGTTCTCCAGTGTGAGAAACAGTCACTTAGCAAACTGAGCCACTAATAGTCGGCAGAACCCAGAAGATGAGGCAGACACAGCAATACTTGAAACGGTGTTTTAATAAAGTAAAAAGGAAAGTTCAGGCAAAAATATAAATCCACAATGTCAAAAGTGATTCCAAGAGAAAAAGGTAATCCTCCAAGTCAAAAGGTAAATCAACAAGGTGGTAGGTACAGCAGACAACAGCCTCAAAAGATAATCCAAAATAAATGAGAACAAAAACAGAGTACCACAAGAGAGTCCAACTGACGCAACAACTGTTCACAGCATCACTGGGTGCTAACATTCAATCACATAGCAAAGAACTGAGGAAAACTAAGGGTTTAAATACATTCAAGGGAAACGAGGCACAGGTGCAAATAATAACTGGAAACAAGGGAAAACAAAAGGGTCAAAAAGCACAATGGGGGCATCTAGGGGCCAAAACCGGAACAATCCTTGCCAAATCCTGACAAGACATTCTAATAACTAGAGTCTCAACAGTTCAATCATATAAGCATTTTCTGCAGATAAGACATCTTAATTATCTTTGTTACTTAACTTATATGAGTTAGTTAAAGAAACTCAAGCCCAATGCATAGGCTTAAAGAAGGACATTTTAGTACACAAGCATTAGTAGGGTTTAACAGAAAATTTCCCTCACAGTACCTTTGCCATAGATAAATAGAGTAAACTTTTATGTATATTTGCTGACAGCCTGCAGTCAAATTTTGGCACCAGTAGAGTAGCTATCTAGCGATATAAACCACACCCCTCTGCAAACACGCCATGTTACCATTGGTGTATTAAAATTAGTTATGGTGATGTCACCTTGTCCTCTTAATAATGAATCCAAGTGTTTGACATGGGGGAGGGGACCAGTAACTTTATGATCAAACTTTATCAATGTAGAAGCAACAGTTATTTTTCATACCTGGACAGCTGGATAGAACATCAGAGGGCTCATCTGGAACATTAGAGGGTTCATCTGGAACATCAGAGGGTTCATCTGGAACATCAGAGTGTTCATCTGGAACATCAGAGGGTTCATCTGGAACATCAGGGGGTTCTTCTGGAACATCAGAGGGTTCATCTGGAACATCAGAGGGTTCATCTGGAACATCAGAGGGTTCATCTGGAACATCAGAGGGTTCATCTGGAACATCAGAGGGTTCATCTGGAACATCAGAGGGTTCATCTGGAACATCAGAGGGTTCATCTGGAACATCAGAGTGTTCATCTGGAACATCAGAGGGTTCATCTGGAACATCAGAGGGTTCATCTGGAACATTAGAGGGTTCATCTGGAACATCAGAGGGTTCATCTGGAACATCAGAGGGTTCATCTGGAACATCAGAGGGTTCATCTGGAACATCAGAGGGTTCATCTGGAACATCAGAGGGTTCATCTGGAACATCAGAGGGTTCATCTGCAGACACAACTGGGCTTCACTCAGTTCTGCGCTGCTCTGATGATCACCAGGAACACTAGCAAGAAATGACAGTGAAGGGTAAGATACACCAGCACGTGTACACACACACCCATACACACGCATACACACCCGTACACACACATACAGGAAATAACCGGCTGATTTATAACTAAGTCAATGACCGTGTTACTTGGCCACCATATTATGTTTATTATATACAGACTTTATACATAGGGCTATACATTATTTCCTCAATCCATTCTGTTGCACAACACCAGTAGGTAAGAAATCCCATCACAGGTGTAATGGAGGAATGTGTACCCCTCCCCTCTCTCTCCCACCCTGATGTCGTTTCATCATGACCTTCCATATTCTACCTGAATGCGTAATGTAATGCATCTTGATACTGTTGTGGTACCATAATATATAATAATATATATAATATCTCACGTAACCTACTGCTGTAGTTTTATCCTATGGACCAGCGAGGAAGCCTGACTTTTCTAAGTTCAACAATGTTGTATGAACGTGGCTTTGGTATTACCTGTTGGTGTTCATCACTCATGTTTATATTCACCTCAGTCATGGCTGAATCAATAAAGCCTGGTTCATTTTCATCCCAAAGAGACTTTGAATTCTGAGGAATTTAGTTGATTGTGTGAGAACTTCAGGATTAGAATGAGTTCAAGTCTTTGTGTTGACAGAGTATGTGTTTGTGGTTTTGAAATTCATATATTTGTGTTTGGGGAGAGCCGGGGTGTACCTAACGTTGATCCGTGGGTTACGTACAGTCACTTCCTGTTTATAGAGAATCCTGTAAATTAAATTGGAGTGTTCTATTTTCTATGGTGTTATGAGGTTGTGTGTGACTTTATTTATGTGTAATTACATTTAGATTATGGTGAATCCCTACTGTTTCAGAGAATATTTATTGACTAAGTGGTCAGTAACTTACCTGGCAAGAACGGGTGACTGTTTATGAATGTAGTTGTAGGAAATGTGTGTTTTTGATCCTATAATTGATCTTTGAGAAGAAAGGCATCAGGAGTGAATTGAAGTGAATGTGTAACCAGGCCTGCTGTTCCCTCTCTGCGTCACTGCCAGGTACATTCTAAAAAATGATAGGTTAAAAACAAACCAATTTGGGTTATTTGATAACCCAGCGTTGGGTAAATATTAGATAGAACACACACTGTTTTTTTTGCATGAATAATTCCACGCGTTGGGTTGTTGGAATCAGTTCTGGGGTTTATTCCCTTTCACGCTGGGTTGACTTATCCTGTTCCGCATGTTACGTTTGTACACTTCTTTTTCAAGTATGTACACTGCAAATTAAAATGTTCCTTTAATATTTTTGCACATGACATATTCTTAAACTAAATGAATAATGTTATTATTTACATGTTGTAACAAAGTGGCATCTACCCCAAAATTACAATATGCTCTAAAACTCATAAGGAACTTATACACTAGTGTAAATCTCATTAAAGTCACAAACGTGATAACAACAGAACAGATTAACCGGAATTATATTTGCTATCACGGGTGGCCAAAAATAATGTCCTAAAAGCCACACCCCTTCTAAACTACGGCTCCAGCCTTCTAATCTGACCCACTGGGTCATATCTCAATAACCCATCATCAACAACCCAACCCGGTTATTTTTAAAGAAAACAACCCTAACTAAGTAACACAATGCCTGCAACACTTTTTTTATAGTGTAATGTGATGTAAACAGGTCGTGGTCACCAAAATATTTCAGTTACCTCCTGTCCTTGTCCAATTTACCTACACTTACCACCTTCTATATTCTTTCCATACCCATTCTCTCTCTGTTTCGTGTTCCTCATACACACACACGCACGCATGCACACCCTTCCTGTCTTGGACTTTAACCCATATTACTGAAGTAAGAGGCATCTCCTTCCGCTTGCCAGTTCTTATCCTCTCTGGACTAATACAGGATTATTAACAGGTAGGTATTGCTTCTTTTATCAATAGGCTTTTTAATACTTGATAATACTGCATCTTCTTCAGGGCTGTATTGACATTTTGAGAGTTTAGGGGAAGAAGAGAGAGATGGAGGGTGAGGGTGAATGCGAGAAAGAGGGAGGAAGAGTGACAGGAAGTAAGAGAGAGGATATTATTGCCAATGTTTAGTTTTTGTTTGCTGTTAAGGTGGATGATGATGAATGTGAAGGTGGTCTTCTCCCTTTATTTTTCTCTAATCTATTGTTGTTGATTTCATTTTTCTCTGTGTTCATCTATTAGAGCGGTTTAGTTTACTTTCTTTTCGCTTCCCCTTTGGGTGCTGGTTATTGAATTAGTCTCATTGGGTGTTATTGTTTTATGGGACTTGGACTATGGACGCTGTTGTCATGATGACAGGCCAGGGAGAAAGAATGAGAGGCTATCGTTCACCTGGTAGAGCTGTTATGAACACTTAGTACCATGTACATGTACCTTCAGAAAGTATTCGTACCACTTGACTTATTTCACATTTTATTGTTACAGCCTGAATTCAAAATCGATTAAATATATGTTTTTTCTCACCCATCTGCATACAATACACCATAATGGCAAAGTGAAAACGTGTTTTTATACATTTTTGCCAGTGATTTTTCCAGTCGATTTAAGTCAAAACTGTAACTAGGCCACTCAACGTCGTCTTGCTAAGCAACTGCAATGTATATTTGTCAATGAACGATTACCCTGCCCACACCCCAATGGACATTCATTTTGATAATTGTCACAGTTGTAAATATGTGTATATTATTATAATTCTGTATTTATTTTATTGTTTTATTCACACCTGTATTGTTGGTGCTATTTTACGGCATCTGTGACCCTGTGCATGTCACTAAATAAACATCCAATCTAACCTACCCATAACGATGACAAGCATACCCATAACGTGATGCAGCCCCCACCATGCTTGAAAATATGAAGAGTGGTACTCAGTGATGTGTTGTGTTGGATTTACCCCAAAGCATAACACTTTGTATTCAGGACATAAAGGTAATTTCTTCCCCACATTTGTTTTGCAGTTTTACTTTAGTGCCTTATTGTAAACAGGATGCAGTTTTACTTTAGTGCCTTATTTGTAAACATGATGCATGTTTTGGGGTATTTTTAGTCTGTACAGGCTTGATTCTTTTCACTCTGTCATTTAGATTAGTATTGTGGAGTAAGTTCACTGTTGTTGATCCATCCTCAGTTTTCTCCTATCACAGCCATTAACCTCTGTAACTGTTTTAAAGTCATCATTGGCCTCGTGGTGAAATCCCTGAGCGGTTTCCTTCCTTCCCGGCAACTGAGTTAGGAAGGACGCCTGTGTCTTTGTAGTGTCTGGGTGTATTGATACACCACCCAAAGTGTAAGTAATAACCTCAATGTCAGATTTTGTTTTTACCCATCTACCAATGGGTGGCCTTTGCGAGGCACTGAGGCATTGAGAAAACCACCCTGGTCTTTGTGGTTGAATCTGTGTTTGAAATTCACTCTTCAACTGAGGGACCTTACAGATAATTGTATGTGTGGGGAACAGAGATGAGGTAGTCTTTCAAAAATCCACGTTAAGCACATTTTTACTCCAGAACTTATTTAGGCTTGTATAGTTACTGTCATTTCAGCTTTTCATTTTCAACCTTGACATTATGGGGTATTGTATGGAAGCCATTGACACAAAATCTCAATCATTTAAAAAAAAAATATTTCAAGGCGTGGGAATACTTTCTGAAGGCACTGTATATTACTTGATAAGTAATGTTGAATTCAAACTCTGTGGAATTGTCACAACTTCTGCCGAAGTCGATCCCTCTCCTTGTTCGGGCGGCTTTCGGCAGTCGACGTCACCAGTCTTCTAGCCATTGCCGCTCCACCTTTCATTTTCCATTTGTTTTGTCTTGTTTTCCCGCACACCTGGTTCACATTCCCTCATCAGACTAAATGTATTTTACCCTCTGTTTCCCCCATGTCTGTGTGTGGAACTGTTATTTGTGCAGGGTGTTACGTTACAGGCTGGCTTGCGCTAGGTTTGTTTCAAACCTAGGTTTGTTTGTTTTGTTTATCCGGTTCATGTTACCGTGGTTGTGCTTTGTGCTGCCTCGCCTGTGCCTTTGGGCCAGGGTGTATTTTACAGTTATCCTGTTATCACCCATCTCTGCTCTCCTGCGCCTGACTTCCCGGCAATCAGTCACTTTCCCCGTTACAGGAATGGATGTATAGATATTGTCCCCATCATACCAAATGTGGTGGATTAATGAAAGGATTACGATACAGATACTCTAGTGGACTATCGCTTTTAATTGCAACAGATGTAGCTGACACACGTTTAGTAAACTGACAGCACCCATTAACCACCCAGCAATCACATCAGCAAATCTCTTAATCAGGAAACTACATTGTCTTTGCGTGCGTGTGCGTGTGCGTGCGTGCGTGCGTGCGTGCGTGCGTGCGTGCGTGTGTGTGTGTGTGTGTGTGTGTGTGTGTGTGTGTGTGTGTGTGTGTGTGTGTGTATGTGTGTGTGTGTGTGTGTGTGTGTGTGTGTGTGTGTGCACCCATGCACCTCAGCATAAAACTAAATTTTGTTTGTGTGTTTCTTTGTTTGTGTACTGTGTAACCCACACACACCCATCAATACACCTCAGTAAATAGATTGACAAGGGATCTACGTGCATCCTAACAGAAGAGTACAGGATGATTGTTCACAGGGATATGAGGGAACACCTTTAGCTGTATCGAGCTCAGGCTGTAAACCATAAGATAAAGGATTGCATTCTGGACTCTAGCATCCGTGTGGCTTGTATTGTGGGCGGAGAGAAGGCAGCTGGGATATTTAGCAGGTTGTGTGACTGAGAATAGGACTGGACTCTCTCTCTCTGTCCATAGTCTGTTTACCTGACAGACCTCTTCACGCCTCTCCTGAGCAGGTAGAATAAGCACACCTGATGACAGGTACAGGAGAAACACCTGGAGAAAAACAGTCGAAGGTTTATTCACAAGCTGGGAAATAATTGAGAAAAGGCTGGATATAATTGAATATACGAAATGAATTGCTGATTCCTGTTTGTGTAAAGCTTTGACAGCTGTGTGTTCATGGGTTGTCGGTTTGGTTTCTGTTATATTGAAAGGAGGGGTCCTCGCTGCCTATCAGTGCTCAGCCTCTCCTGATTGGATGAAAACTATTTAACATCATGTAGATAGCTTGGGGCTCAACTCAGTCGAAGCTGTGTGTTTGTTTGCTCTCAGGAAAAAGACAGGAATGAGAGGAGCACGGTGAAAAGTACCATCACCACAAAGACCCCGGATTCGTACTCTACAGGAATGGTGGGAGCTAACTACAGTTTGTTTCTTAACACCTGTACAAAATCTATTCCAATTGAAGTATGTTATTAGATATAGAATTCAGAGCTGTATATTTAAAAGGAGCCTCTGGTCTAATAAACTACTCCTTCCTGATAATTCCCTTTTCCAGGATGTGAGAACGTTGGAGATTACGGCTGAGCTATCGGCCAGACTACGCAGCGCAGCAGGTGAGTGAGAGCAGTGCTGGGAATGGAGAAGATGGGTTGAGGAGGGCTGGGAATGGAGAAGATGGGTTGAGGAGGGCTGGGATTGGAGAAGATGGGTTGAGGAGGGCTGGGATTGGCCAAAACATTTATGTAGAACATAACGCTTTTATCTGACTTCTTCTGCTCTGCAAACAGAACAAGTAAACGACAGGTTGTTGTTGGACTGGACCCAAGGCTGCCATTGCCTCTGTCTTTTCTCTGTGTGTGATTCTAGTTCTGTGTCTCTCCACCAGGGCGGCAGCATGTATCAGGGGTGACAGAGGTGGCGCCTCCACAGGTGAAAGCACAAAACACCCTAATCCTGCCCCTCGATATCGACAGCTACCCCTTCTCACGATACGCCAACACCACACTGAAGGATGGCTGGTGTCAGCCACAGGGCTACTCCCTCCAGCGACCTCTGACCTCTCTGGAGCCTGAAGACGCTCAAACCGCTCTGGAGATCCACAAACTGGTCAGTACTGGACACACATGCGCACACACACTGATATAGGGACAAGAAGACAGATGCTTACAGTATGGTGCTGGTGTCACCTTCATGTCACCTCCCTCTATATCCCCGTCTTTCCCTCCTCAGATACTGCGTTTTGCAGGGGACAGTGATCTGAGTGGCTGGCAGGAGCAGGTGTTGGGGAACTACATTGTGGAGCAGGGCCAGACTAGACCCCCCCTGAGGGATGAGATCCTAGCCCAGCTGGCCCACACCACCTGGGGCAGGGAGTCAGAGGAGGTGGCGCTGCGGGGCTGGTTGTTACTGGCCTACTGCCTTAGTACATTCACCCCCTCCCCAGCCCTGGACAAACCCCTACTCAAGTAAGCAGCGCAGTGAGAAAAATAATTTGTAAAGATGTCGTTTTTGGAATGGTTAAACATGTGCTTTGTGTAGTACTAGAAGAAAGGCATTAAAATATGTCATCTCTTTGTCAACCATTATGTTCTTGGTTCTTTGGTTTTGTGTTACATGTGCAGGTATGTTGGTCTGTGTTTCTCTGTCTCGCCTGTGAACAGGTATGTTGGTCTGTGTTTCTCTGTCTCCCCTATGAACAGGTATGTTAGTCTGTGTTTCTCTGTCTCCCCTATGAACAGGTATGTTAGTCTGTGTTTCTCTGTCTCCCCTATGAACAGGTATGTTAGTCTGTGTTTCTCTGTCTCGCCTGTGAACAGGTATGTTGGTCTGTGTTTCTCTGTCTCGCCTGTGAACAGGTATGTTAGTCTGTGTTTCTCTGTCTCCCCTGTGAACAGGTATGTTAGTCTGTGTTTCTCTGTCTCCCCTATGAACAGGTATGTTGGTCTGTGTTTCTCTGTCTCGCCTGTGAACAGGTATGTTGGTCTGTGTTTCTCTGTCTCCCCTATGAACAGGTATGTTAGTCTGTGTTTCTCTGTCTCCCCTATGAACAGGTATGTTAGTCTGTGTTTCTCTGTCTCCCCTATGAACAGGTATGTTAGTCTGTGTTTCTCTGTCTCCCCTGTGAACAGGTATGTTGGTCTGTGTTTCTCTGTCTCCCCTATGAACAGGTATGTTAGTCTGTGTTTCTCTGTCTCCCCTATGAACAGGTATGTTAGTCTGTGTTTCTCTGTCTCCTCTGTGAACAGGTATGTAAGTCTGTGTTTCTCTGTCTCCCCTATGAACAGGTATGTAAGTCTGTGTTTCTCTGTCTCCCCTATGAACAGGTATGTTAGTCTGTGTTTCTCTGTCTCCCCTATGAACAGGTATGTTAGTCTGTGTTTCTCTGTCTCCCCTATGAACAGGTATGTTAGTCTGTGTTTCTCTGTCTCCCCTGTGAACAGGTATGTTAGTCTGTGTTTCTCTGTCTCCCCTATGAACAGGTATGTTGGTCTGTGTTTCTCTGTCTCGCCTGTGAACAGGTATGTTGGTCTGTGTTTCTCTGTCTCCCCTATGAACAGGTATGTTAGTCTGTGTTTCTCTGTCTCCCCTATGAACAGGTATGTTAGTCTGTGTTTCTCTGTCTCCCCTATGAACAGGTATGTTAGTCTGTGTTTCTCTGTCTCCCCTGTGAACAGGTATGTTGGTCTGTGTTTCTCTGTCTCCCCTATGAACAGGTATGTTAGTCTGTGTTTCTCTGTCTCCCCTATGAACAGGTATGTTAGTCTGTGTTTCTCTGTCTCCTCTGTGAACAGGTATGTAAGTCTGTGTTTCTCTGTCTCCCCTATGAACAGGTATGTAAGTCTGTGTTTCTCTGTCTCCCCTATGAACAGGTATGTTAGTCTGTGTTTCTCTGTCTCCCCTATGAACAGGTATGTTAGTCTGTGTTTCTCTGTCTCCCCTATGAACAGGTATGTTAGTCTGTGTTTCTCTGTCTCCCCTGTGAACAGGTATGTAAGTCTGTGTTTCTCTGTCTCCCCTATGAACAGGTATGTAAGTCTGTGTTTCTCTGTCTCCTCTGTGAACAGGTATGTTAGTCTGTGTTTCTCTGTCTCCCCTATGAACAGGTATGTTAGTCTGTGTTTCTCTGTCTCCTCTGTGAACAGGTATGTAAGTCTGTGTTTCTCTGTCTCCCCTATGAACAGGTATGTAAGTCTGTGTTTCTCTGTCTCCCCTATGAACATGTATGTTAGTCTGTGTTTCTCTGTCTCCCCTATGAACAGGTATGTTAGTCTGTGTTTCTCTGTCTCCCCTATGAACAGGTATGTTAGTCTGTGTTTCTCTGTCTCCCCTGTGAACAGGTATGTAAGTCTGTGTTTCTCTGTCTCCCCTATGAACAGGTATGTAAGTCTGTGTTTCTCTGTCTCCTCTGTGAACAGGTATGTAAGTCTGTGTTTCTCTGTCTCCCCTATGAACAGGTATGTAAGTCTGTGTTTCTCTGTCTCCTCTGTGAACAGGTATGTTAGTCTGTGTTTCTCTGTCTCCCCTATGAACAGGTATGTAAGTCTGTGTTTCTCTGTCTCCTCTGTGAACAGGTATGTTAGTCTGTGTTTCTCTGTCTCCCCTGTGAACAGGTATGTAAGTCTGTGTTTCTCTGTCTCCCCTATGAACAGGTATGTAAGTCTGTGTTTCTCTGTCTCCTCTGTGAACAGGTATGTAAGTCTGTGTTTCTCTGTCTCCCCTATGAACAGGTATGTAAGTCTGTGTTTCTCTGTCTCCCCTGTGAACAGGTATGTAAGTCTGTGTTTCTCTGTCTCCTCTGTGAACAGGTATGTAAGTCTGTGTTTCTCTGTCTCCTCTGTGAACAGGTATGTAAGTCTGTGTTTCTCTGTCTCCCCTATGAACAGGTATGTAAGTCTGTGTTTCTCTGTCTCCTCTGTGAACAGGTATGTAAGTCTGTGTTTCTCTGTCTCCCCTATGAACAGGTATGTAAGTCTGTGTTTCTCTGTCTCCTCTGTGAACAGGTATGTAAGTCTGTGTTTCTCTGTCTCCCCTATGAACAGGTATGTAAGTCTGTGTTTCTCTGTCTCCTCTGTGAACAGGTATGTAAGTCTGTGTTTCTCTGTCTCCTCTGTGAACAGGTATGTAAGTCTGTGTTTCTCTGTCTCCCCTCAGGTATGTCTCCCCCCTATGAACAGGTATGTACGTCTGTGTTTCTCTGTCTCCCCTATGAACAGGTATGTAAGTCTGTGTTTCTCTGTCTCCTCTGTGAACAGGTATGTAAGTCTGTGTTTCTCTGTCTCCTCTGTGAACAGGTATGTAAGTCTGTGTTTCTCTGTCTCCTCTGTGAACAGGTATGTAAGTCTATGTTTCTCTCTCCTCTGTGAACAGGTATGTAAGTCTGTGTTTCTCTGTCTCCTCTGTGAACAGGTATGTATCTGATAATGGTCCAGGTGAATATCGTTCTCTGTGCCAGCACAAACTCCTCACCTCCCTCAAGTTACCCTCCCCTGCCTCCCGCCTCCACCCCCCCTCCCAGCTGGAGTGGACAACCAATCAGAGGAGAGGAAATATGGTGATGGACATACATACCTTCAACGGTGAGTGAGAGAGATTATAACAGTACAGTTGTGGCCAAAAGTTTTGAGAATGACACAAATATTAATTTCCACAAAGTTTGCTGCTTCAGTGTCTTTAGATATTTTTGTCAGATGTTACTATGGAATATTGAAGTATAATTACAAGCATTTCATAAGTGTCAAAGGCTTTTATTGACAATTACATGAAGTTGATGCAAAGAGTCAATATTTGCAGTGTTGACCCTTCTTTTTCAAGACCTCTGCAATCCGCCCTGGCATGCTGTCAATTAACTTCTGGGCCACATCCTGACTGATGGCAGCCCATTCTTGCATAATCAATGCTTGGAGTTTGTCAGAATTTGTGGGTTTTTGTTTGTCTTCTCTTGAGAATTGACAACAAGTTCTCAATGGGATTAACGTCTGGGGAGTTTCCCCGAGCCACTTAGTCATCACTTTTACCTTATGGAAAGGTGCTCCATCATGCTGGAAAAGGCATTGTTCATCATCAAACTGTTCCTGGATGGTGGGGAGAAGTTGCTCTCGAAGGATGTGTTGGTACCATTCTTTATTCATGGCTGTGTTCTTAGGCAAAATTGTGAGTGAGCTCACTCCCTTTGCTGAGAAGCAACCCCAAACATGAATGGTCTCAGGATGCTTTACTGTTGGCATGACACAGGACTGATGGTAGTGCTCACCTTGTCTTCTCCGGGCAAGCTTTTTTCTGGATGCCCCAAACAATCGGAAAGGGGATTCATCAGAGAAAATGACTTTACCCCAGTCCTCAGCAGTCCAATCCCTGTACCTTTTCAGAATATCAGTCTGTCCCTGATGTTTTTCCTGGAGAGAAGTGGCTTATTTGCTGCCCATCTTGACACCAGGCCATCCTCCAAAAGTCTTTGCCTCACTGTGCATGCAGATGCACTCACACCTGCCTGCTGCCATTCCTGAGCGGGGTGGTGCCCGGATCCCGCAGCTGAATCAACTTTAGGAGACGGTCCTGGTGCTTGCTGGACTTTCTTGGGCGCCCTGAAGCCTTCTTCACAACAATTGAACCGCTCTCCTTGAAGTTCTTGATGATCCGATAAATGGTTGATTTAGGTGCAATCTTACTGGCAGCAATATCCTTGCCTGTGAAGCCCTTTTTGTGCAAAGCAATCATGACGGAACATGTTTCCTTGCAGTTAACTATGATTGACAGAGGAAGAACAATGATTCCAAGCACCACCCTCCTTTTGAAGCTTCCAGTCTGTTATTCAAACTCAATCAACAAGGCCGGACCTTGTCCTCGTCAACACTCACACCTGTGTTAACGAGAGAATCACTGACATGATGTCAGCTGGTCCTTTTGTGGCAGGGCTAAAATGCAGTGGAAATGTGTTTGGGGGATTCAGTTCATTTGCATGGCAAAGAGGGACTTTGCAATTAATTGCAATTCATCTGATCACTCTTCATAACATTCTGGAGTATTTGCAAATTGCCATCATTCAAAACTGAGACTGCAGACTTTGTGAAAATGTATATTTGTGTCATTCACAAAACTTTTGGCCACGACTGTATATGTAATGTCTACAGAATATCTGACACTTTTTCTGTCTTGTGTTGTGGTTCCATTTGCTCAGTGGGATTCTGGTGGTACACTTGGCTGGAGTGTTGATGTTGATTCCAGCACCAAGGTAGTATGCTTCATTCCCTCTCTCTCTCCATCTCTTCCAGAGGAGAAGATGACAGCTGAGGTAGAGTCCTGGACCACAGGGGAGCAGCTGGCCTCGTGGCTGCTCCACTTCAGAGGGTTACCTGAGGCTCCACGGGGCTGGTCTGTGTCTCTGCTAGCTGATGAGGGCTGGTCTGATCTGGCTGGATGTGACTTTGTCTTGGACCTGTTGGCTGGAGCAGAGACTGATGCTACACTGGAGACCGCACACACAGACCCTGACTACCTGTTCAACAATGAGGAAGTCGGGTGAGACTGGGAGGCTCACAGACCTTGACTATTTGTTCAGCAACGAGGGAGACTGGTGAGATTGGGAGGACCCCAACTTCACTCACTCACTCTCTCTCTCTCTCTCTCTCTCTCTCTCTCTCTCTCTCTCTCTCTCTGTCTCTCCATTAGGATGATTACAACAGATCTAGATGGCTTCATCCCCCCGGCCCCCTCCATTCCGGCCCCTTGTCTCCCCCAGCAGGGCCGTGGAGACTACCAGCAGTCAGAGGGTTCTGGTCAGATGGACTGCTATCTGGATGACCTCTTTGACCCAATGATGGACCAGGGACCAGGGGTCGGTATATTACCTGAGACACTCTTTTCACTACACCATTCATTGTTATATATAATAGGAGGTATCTGTGTTTACCTGTGTTTACCTGTGATTACCTGTGTTTACCTGTGTTTACCTGTGATTACCTGTGATTACCTGTGTTTGCCTCTGTTTACCCCTGTTTACCTGTGATTACCTGTGTTTGCCTCAGTTTACCTGTGATTACCTGTGTTTACCTGTGTTTACCTGTGATTACCTGTGATTACCTGTGATTACCTCTGTTTACCTGTGATTACATGTGATCACCTGTATTTACCTGTGTTTACCTGTGATTACATGTGATCACCTGTGTTTACCTGTGTTTACCTGTGATTACATGTGATCACCTGTGTTTACCTGTGTTTACCTGTGATTACATGTGATCACCTGTTACTGGTTGGATTGGGTCTTCTGTTCCTTCGTCTTGGACGGTATTACTGTGTTATATTACTGTGTTTATATTACTGTGTTATATTACTGTGTTATATCACTGTGTTATATCACTGTGTTTATATTACTGTGTTATATTACTGTGTTATATTACTGTGATATATTACTGTGTTATATTACTGTGTTATATTACTGTGTTTATATTACTGTGTTATATTACTGTGTTAAATCACTGTGTTATATCACTGTGTTATATTACTGTGTTTATATTACTGTGTTATATTACTGTGTTTATATTACTGTGTTATATCACTGTGTTATATCACTGTGTTTATATTACTGTGTTATATTACTGTGTTATATTACTGTGATATATTACTGTGTTATATCACTGTGTTATATCACTGTGTTTATATTACTGTGATATATTACTGTGTTTATATTACTGTGATATATTACTGTGTTTATATTACTGTGATATATTACTGTGTTTATATTAGGACCAGGAGCGTATGGCCAAGTTGAACAGGAGGATGAGAGGAGGAGGAGGGATGTATGGACCAGGTACTGTATCTCTCTCAATTCAATTCAAGGGGCTTTATTGGCAAAGGAAACATGTTTACATTGCCAAAGCAAGTGAAATAGATAATAAACAAAAGTGAAATAAACAGAAGAAACACTATGTACAGTGTTGTAACAATATGCAAATAAGTACAAAATGCAAAATAAATTAACATAAATATGGGTTGTATTTACAATGGTGTTTGTTCTTCACTGGTTGACCTTTTCTTGTGGCAACAGGTCACAAATTCTGCTGCTGTGATAGCACACTGTGGTATTTTACCCAGTAGATATGGGAGTTTATCAAAATTGGATTTGTTTTCACATTCTTTGTGGGTCTGTGTAATCTGAGGGAAATATGTGTCTCTAATATGGTCATACATTTGGCAGGAGGTTAGGAAGTGCAGCTCAGTTTCCATCTCATTTTGTGGGCAGTGAGCACATAGCCTGTCTTCTCTTGAGAGCCATGTCTGCCTACGGCGGCCTTTCTCAATAGTAAGGCTATGCTCACTGAGTCTGTACATAGTCAAATATTTCCTTAATTTTGGGTCAGTCACGGTGGTCAGGTATTCACTGAGGTTATGGTTAAATAAAAAATAAAAAACAAATTCTCTATTTAGGGCCAAATAGCATTCTAGTTTGCTCAGTTTATTGGTTAATTCTTTCCAATGTGTCAAGTAATTATCTTTTTGTTTTCTCATGATTTGGTTGGGTCTAATTGTGTTGCTGTCTTGGGGCTCTGTGGGGTCTGTTTGTGTTTGTGAACAGAGCCCCAGGGCCAGCTTGCTTAGAGGACTCTTCTCCAGGTTCATCTCTCTGTAGGTGACGACTTTGTTATGGATGGTTTGGGAATCGCTTCCTTTTAGGTGGTTGTAGAAATTAACGCCTCATTTCTGGATTTTGATAATTAGTGGGTACCGGTCTAATTCTGCTCTGAATGCATTACTTGGTGTTCTACGTTGTACACTGAGGATATTTTTGCAGACCCCAGACCTCACCACCATAAGTGGCAAAGGGTTCTACAACTGATTCAAGTATTTTTTAGCCCGATCCTGGTATGTTGAATGTTATGTTCCTTTTGATGGCATGGAAGGCCCTTATTGCCTTGTCTCTCAGGTCATTAACAGCTTTGTGGAAGTTACCTGTGGCGCTGATGTTTAGGCCGAGGTATGTATCGTTTTTTGTGTGCTCTAGGGCAACAGTGTATAGATGGAATTTGTACTTGTGCAGGGTGAATATGTGGTTTGTCATATGATATTTTGGTAAAACACCAATTTGACTCTCTCTCTCTCTCTCTCTCTCTCTCTCTCTCTCTGTCAGTTTCTCTCTCTCTCTCTCTCTGTCAGTTTCTTTCCCTCTCTCTGTCAGTTTCTCTCTCTCTCTCTGTCAGTTTCTTTCTCTCTCTCTGTCAGTTTCTTCCTCTCTCTCTGTCAGTTTCTTTCTCTCTCCCTCTCTGTCAGTTTCTCTCTCTCTCTGTCAGTTTCTTTCTCTCTCTCTGTCAGTTTCTCTCTCTCTCTCTGTCAGTTTCTTTCTCTCTCTGTCAGTTTCTCTCTCTCTGTCTGTCAGTTTCTCTCTCTCTGTCTGTCAGTTTCTTTCTCTCTCTCTATCAGTTTCTTTCTCTCTCTCTGTCAGTTTCTTTCTCTCTCTCTGTCAGTTTCTTTCTCTCTCTCTGTCAGTTTCTCTCTCTCTCTCTCTCTGTCAGTTTCTCTCTCTCTCTCTGTCAGTTTCTCTCTCTCTCTCTCTGTCAGTTTCTTTCTCTCTCTCTCTGTCAGTTTCTCTCTCTCTCTCTGTCAGTTTCTCTCTCTCTCTCTCTCTCTCTCTCTCTCTCTGTCAGTTTCTCTCTCTCTCTGTCAGTTTATCTCTCTCTCTGTCAGTTTCTCTCTCTCTCTGTCAGTTTCTTTCTCTCTCTCTGTCAGTTTCTCACTCTCTCTCTGTCAGTTTCTCTCTCTCTCTCTCTGTCAGTTTCTCTCTCTCTGTCTCTGTCAGTTTCTCTCTCTCTCTCTGTCAGTTTCTCTCTCTCTCTCTGTCAGTTTCTCTCTCTCTGTCTCTGTCAGTTTCTCTCTCTCTCTGTCAGTTTCTCTCTCTCTGTCTCTGTCAGTTTCTCTCTCTCTCTCTCTGTCAGTTTCTCTCTCTCTCTCTGTCAGTTTCTCTCTCTCTGTCTCTGTCAGTTTCTCTCTCTCTCTCTCTGTCAGTTTCCTCTCTCTGTCTCTGTCAGTTTCTCTCTCTCTCTGTCAGTTTCTCTCTCTCTCTGTCTCTGTCAGTTTCTCTCTCTCTCTCTCTGTCAGTTTCTCTTTCTCTCTCTGTCAGTTTCTCTCTCTCTCTGTCAGTTTCTCTCTCTCTCTCTCTGTCAGTTTATCTCTCTCTCTGTCAGTTTCTCTCTCTCTCTGTCAGTTTCTCTCTCTCTCTCTCTGTCAGTTTCTCTCTCTCTCTCTCTGTCAGTTTCTCTCTCTCTCTCTGTCAGTTTCTCTCTCTCTCTGTCAGTTTCTCTCTCTCTCTCTCTGTCAGTTTCTCTCTCTCTGTCTCTGTCAGTTTCTCTCTCTCTCTCTGTCAGTTTCTCTCTCTCTGTCTCTGTCAGTTTCTCTCTCTCTGTCTCTGTCAGTTTCTCTCTCTCTGTCTGTCAGTTTCTCTCTCTCTCTCTCTGTCAGTTTCTCTCTCTCTCTCTGTCAGTTTCTCTCTCTCTCTGTCAGTTTCTCTCTCTCTCTCTGTCAGTTTCTCTCTCTCTCTCTCTGTCAGTTTCTCTCTCTCTCTCTCTCTCTCTGTCAGTTTCTCTCATTATTTTAATTACAATGTTAAATACAATACCTGTGTTGCAGGTGTTCCAATGACAATGCCAGGCTATTCTATGGGTGAGTGAGGGGAGTAATTTAATTACACAAACATTCTAATTGTGATTTAAATAAGTAATCTATTTTCTCTATCCTGCATTATTCTAACAATGATCAACCCCCCCCCCCCCCCCCCCAAAAAAAAAATGTGTCTCCCAGGAATGCCAGTGAACCCTGCAATGCAAGACTACAGGGCTCCAATGATGCCAAGTATGATGACAGCTGCCCCCATGCCTATGATGCCAACCATGATGGCACCCCAGCCAGCTGCACCAGGCCTGGATCCCCAGCAGATGGCAGCACAGCAGCAGGCTTTCATCAACCAACAGGCCTTGCTCATGGTAAGGACTTGGAGACACTGGTGGAAAACTGGGACAAACATGCCATGATAACAAACAAACCATAATCCTACCCCTATCCTTAATTCATGTTCTTATGATATCACCATTTCTATTCTAACATGACTACACTTCCTCTCTCTCCATCTCTCTCTCTTGCTCTCTCACCCTCTCTCTCTCTTTCATCACTCTTTCTCTCCATTGCTTTTTCTCTCCATTGCTCTTTCTCCCTCTCTCTCCCTTTCCCTCTCTCCCTCTCCCTCTCTCCCTCTCTCTCTCTCTCTCATCACTTTTTCTCTCCATTGCCCTTTCTTTTTTTCTCTCATCACTTTTTCTCTCCATTGCCCTTTCTTTCTTTCTCTCTCTCTCTCACTCTCTCACTCACTCACTCACTCACTCACTCACTCACTCACTCACTCACTCACTCACTCACTCACTCACTCACTCACTCACTCACTCACTCACTCTCTCTCATGTCTCCATGTCTCCTCCTCCCTCCCTCTCCAGGCCCAGCAGATGACAATGCAGGCGATGACTATGTCCCAGCAGCAGACTCAGGAGCAGCAGCGACAGCAGCAGCGGCGCCAGGCTAACCTTCGACCCGTCACACCCCCCTCGCCCCCTCACCCCCGGCTCAGACACAGACACACCACTCTGCCCTCTCACCCCCAGCCCAGACACAAACACTCCCCGCGCCCCTCCGCCGCTAACCACACCCAGCCAGAGGAAACCACAGATTCAGCACCACATACCTGAGGTATGTACGACAGAGGAGGGGTGTGATGCTAGTGTGTTTGTGCTCAATTCTACTTGATTCTTTTTATCTTGAATGTACTTAGCATTGCAAAAATGTGTAATTTCATTACAAAAGAAACACAATAAAAACAACATTATCTTGTAAGCAAACTGAGATGTAAAGTGTCTTTGATTTTATCAGCCGGAGAGAGATGTGGACTTTGTCAGTCCAGACCAGCTGGACTCTTTCAAGGACAAGAGAGAGTTCTTCCAGAATATTGGTGAGTAGAGTTGGACACATCTTCCTATTCAACTTCAGATAAACTGTAGTTTTCTCAGGATAAAATGACTACCACTTGTCTTACCTGCCTGTGCTGTCATTCACTCTGTCAGGTTCTCAGCCAAAGCCAGCAGCCAAACCGCCAAAGCCTCGCCCTGCTCCCAGTAGCCCCCCCAAACAGACCCTTCCCCGCTCTCCCTCCTCCTCCCCACCCCCAGCACCCAGGACTTGGCAACGTCCCGGAGGGAGCCCCCAAACAGACCCTTCCCCGCTCTCCCTCCTCCTCCCCACCCCCAGCACCCAGGACTTGGCAACGTCCCGGAGGGAGCCCCCCAAACAGACCCTTCCCCGCTCCCCCTCCCCACCTCCAGCACCCAGGACTTGGCAACGTCCCGGAGGGAGCCCCCAAACAGACCCTTCCCCGCTCCCCCCTCCCCACCTCCAGCACCCAGGACTTGGCAACGTCCCCCGTCTCCTCCTGCCAGAGAACCAGACCGCCCCAGCCCCCTGCCTCCCCGCCCCCTCCCAGCACCAGAATCCGTGACATTATTAAACAGTACCAAAACCGCCCTGTCAACGATCCAAAACCCTTGAAACCAATCAGGTCAGTGGGACTGTGGATCCATCCTAAATGTTTGAAGTACATGACATCTGCTGTGTAGATCCCGCTGCATCAGCGGAAATCTAACTCCCTCGCTCCTCTCCAGGGTTCCAGCACAGTCGTTTGTGAAGAAGAAAGATCCTAAAGAGGAGGCCCTTTCTATCCTCAGAAATAACGGACCTGTACAACAGCAGAAGGTTAGAGCTGTGTGTACATTGTTGCCTAGCCCGAGACATGTTGGTGAGGAGCTAACATATCCATTCAGTTATCTTACCTAGCCTATAGTAATACTCTTCTCCCCTCACCCCGTCAGAGACAGCCTCCCCCTGCACGGCAGCCCTCTCCTCCCTCCACTAGAGGGATTCACCCCATTTCCAACCACATGAAGCAGAAACAGCGCTCCCTTGCCGACCTGTTCGGCACTCAGGGACACTCCGAGAACCCTCCGCCTGCTCCCCCCGGGTTCGCCCCTCCTCCTTCTCCCCCAGTCCAACACATCTATGAGAGCTTGCCAGACCCCCCCACCAAGGCTGCCCCCACACTCAGTAAGTTAAACTACTTCAGAGGTACAGTACGGGCAGGCATGGACAGTAGTACAGTGTTTGTGTTTGCACTGTTGTGTCTGCACCGCCTGACCAGCCACAGCCTCAGATACACGTTCCATAACTCAGATACTGCAGTCACAACTCCACAGTGAAGTAAAGTCACTCGCATTCTTTGTGTTTGGTGAGGAGTGTTAGATTTGTGTTTCATTGTTGTGAATTGTTAGATACTACTGCGCTGTTAGAGTTAGGAACACAAGCATTTCACTACACCCGCACTAACATCTGCTAAATATGGGTATGTGACCAATAACATCTGATAAATATGGGTATGTGACCAATAACATCTGCTAAATATGGGTATGTGACCAGTAACATCTGATAAATATGGGTATGTGACCAATAACATCTGATAAATATAGGTATGTGACCAATAACATCTGATAAATATGGGTACGTGACCAATAACATCTGCTAAATATGGGTATGTGACCAATAACATCTGATAAATATATGTGACCAATAACATCTGATAAATATGGGTATGTGACCAATAACATCTGATAAATATATGTGACCAATAACATCTGATAAATATGGGTATGTGACCAATAACATCTGATAAATATATGTGACCAATAACATCTGATAAATATGGGTATGTGACCAATAACATCTGATAAATATATGTGACCAATAACATCTGATAAATATGGGTATGTGACCAATAACATCTGATAAATATATGTGACCAATAACGTTTGATTTGCTTTATTTGCTTTAATCCTTCCATTGTTCCATCTGGTGTATGTTAACTGGAGGGAGAAGGGACTGCTCACAATTTAAGACTTACACATAGATAAGCATAGATAAGCTCTCTTCTTGTCCCATGTCTTGCTTAAGAAATACTTCATTTCATATGTCTGGCAGCTGTGTTATTCCTTTGTTTGTACTAAATTGCAAAATATATACAAAATATACAAGAACAAAGAAACAACTGATTTGATTTGTCCTGCATAGATCTGCTGTCTGGGGAGGAGAGTGTTCGCTCCCAGCTCCACAGGTTCTCTGCCAGCATCTACTTCTCCTACTCGGCTATGCCTGGCAAACTGTTCCTACGCAAAGAGGTGAGCTGGAACTGCAGGCAAGAACATCTGTATTGTTCTGTATTGTTCTACAATGTGTTTGCATTCTACTGTATGTGAATCACAATCATTTCCCTGTGTGTGTCCAGGTGTTTTACCCCAGAGAGAAGTTCAACCACCCCTACATCCTCAATCTCCTCTGTGAGCAGGTCAGTGTTGATTATTTCCCTGTGACCCTTTTTATTCATTACCTCCTACATATCACACCTTATATTCATATAAATCTGGGTTTTTGTTTCCCTTTCAGATCATGAGAGACACGTACTGTGACACCTGTGTGAGGATCTCCAGAGAGGAGAGGAGGAAAATGAAGGACCTACTGGGTGAGTCTCGTTGTTTATTTACCAGGTGAGTCTCGTTGTTTATTTTACCAGTGGAGTCTCGTTGTTTATTTACCAGGTGAGTCTCGTTGTTTATTTTACCAGTGGCGTCTAGTTGTTTATTTTACCAGTGGAGTCTAGTTGTTTATTTTACCAAATTAGTCTAGTTGTTTTTTTACCAGACGAGTCTAGATATTTATTTTACCAGGGGAGTCTAGTTGTTTTTTTTACCAGGTGAGTCTAGTTGTTTATTTTACCAGGTCAGTCTAGATGTTTATTTTACCAGGTGAGTCTAGTTGTTTTTTTACCAGGTGAGTCTAGTTGTTTTTTTACCAGGTGAGTCTAGATGTTTATTTAACAGTGGAGTCTCGTTGTTTATTTTACCAGGTGAGTCTAGATGTTTATTTTACCAGGTGAGTCTAGTTGTTTTTTTACCAGGTGAGTCTAGATGTTTATTTACCAGTGGAGTCTCGTTGTTTTTTTACCAGTGGAGTCTCGTTGTTTTTTTACCAGTGGAGTCTCGTTGTTTATTTTACCAGGTCAGTCTAGTTGTTTATTTTACCAGGTCAGTCTAGATGTTTATTTTACCAGTGGAGTCTAGTTGTTTATTTGACCAAATTAGTCTAGTTGTTTTTTTACCAGGTGAGTCTAGATGTTTATTTTACCAGGGGAGTCTAGTTGTTTATTTTACCAGGTGAGTCTAGTTGTTTATTTTACCAGTGGAGTCTAGTTGTTTATTTTACCAAATTAGTCTAGTTCTAGTTCTTCTCTCTCTATTCTCTCTCTATTCTCCCTCCTTTCTTCTCTCTCTATTCTCTCTCTATTCTCCCTCCTTTCTTCTCTCTCTATTCTCGCTCTATTCTCTCTCTACTCTCCCTCTCATCTCCCTCATTCTCTCTCTATTCTCCCTCCTTCTCTTTCTATTCTCCGTCCTTCTCTCTCTATTCTCTCTCTACTCTCCCTCTCCTCTCCCTCCTTCTCTCTCTATTCTCTCTATATTCTCTCTCTATTGTCTCTCTATTCTCTCTCTATTCTCCCTCCTTCTCTCTCTATTCTCTCTCTATTCTCTCTCTATTCTCCCTCCTTTCTTCTCTCTCTATTCTCTCTCTATTCTCCCTCCTTTCTTCTCTCTCTATTCTCCCTCCTTTCTTCTCTCTCTATTCTCTCTCTATTCTCTCTCTATTCTCTCTCTCCTCTCCCTCCTTCTCTTTCTATTCTCCCTCCTTCTCTCTCTATTCTCTCTCTACTCTCCCTCTCCTCTCCCTCCTTCTCTCTCTATTCTCCCTCCTTCTCTCTCTATTCTCTCTCTACTCTCCCTCTCTTCTCCCTCCTTCTCTCTCTATTCTCCCTCCTTCTCTCTCTATTCTCCCTCCTTCTCTCTCCATTCTCCGTCATTTTCTCTCTATTCTCCCTCTATTCCAGCCAGTTTCAATGTGGGTACAAGTGTCAGTTTGCTCCAGGATGACACCATGAAGAAGAGGATAGTGATGGCTGCCAGAGACAACTGGGAAAACTACTTCACAAGACTGTTCCCTGTCAAAGTGAGTTAGTCCCCCCCCCCCACTCTCTCTCTCTCTCTCCTGTGTGTGAGAGACTGGAGTGTGTATAAACCTGTGTGTGTGTGTGTGTGTGTGTGTGTGTGTGTGTGTGTGTGTGTGTGTGTGTGTGTGTGTGTGTGTGTGTGTGTGTGTGTGTGTGTGTGTGTGTGTGTGTGTGTGTGTGTGTGTGTGTGTGTGTGTGTGTGTTGTAGGGTGATACCAGTGGGGACACCCAGGTATTGGGTGTGTCTCATCGTGGGCTTCGTCTGCTGAAGGTGGCCAGAGCATCAGGCATCAACCCCAAACACCTGATCCTGCTACGCAGCTACAGGTACTGTATGTATGATTAAGTGAGAGTATACATCTAGTATGTGATGTCGGTGTATGTTCTCCCTGTATGTGTACAGTAAGTGCTGTGGTTTTCTCTGTGTAGCTACGCGGAGCTGCTGTCGGTGAAGCTGCGGTCTGCAGACATGGTAGAATTCAGTCTGAAAGAAGAACAGCTGCAGCTGCAGAGCAACAGAGCTGCTCAGATCACTGCCGTGGTCAGGCTGTTCCACCAAGAACTCGTTGAGGTAACCACCCTCCTCTTCCACATCTCATATCATTCAAATAGTTGTTTATATACACGTTACATGGCCAAAAGGATGTGGACACCTGCTCGTCGAACATCTCACTTAAAAAATCATGGACATTAATATGGAGTTGGTCCCCCCTTTGCTGCTATAACAGCCCCCAATCTTCTGGATGTTGGAACATTGCTGCAGGGACTTGCTTCCATTCAGCCACAAGAACATTAGTGAGGTCGGGCACTGATGTTGGGCGAATTGGCCTGGCTCGTAGTCGGCGTTCCAATGTAAATCAAAAGTGTTCGATGGGGTTGAGGTCAGGGCTCTGTGTAGGCCAGTCAAGTTCTTTCACACCGATCTCAACAAACCATTTCTGTATGGACCTCGCTTTGTGCACGGAGGCATTGTCATTCTGAAACAGGAAACTGTTACTACAATGTAGGAAGCACAGAACCGTTTCTAATGTCATTTTATGCTGTAGCGTTTAGATTTCCCTTCACTGGAACTAAGGGGCCTAGCCCAAACCATTATTCCTCCTCCAACAAACATTACAGTTGGCACTATGCATTCAGGCGGGTAGCATTCTCCTGGCATCCTCCAAACCCAGACTTGTCCGGTGTAAAGCAATCCATCACTCCAGAGAACGTGTTTCCACTGCTCAAGAGTCCAATGGCAGCAAGCTTTATACCACTCTAGCTAATGCTTGGCATTGTGAATGGTGATCTTAGGCTTGTGTGCAGCTGCTTGGCCATGGAAACCCATTTCATGAAGCTTGTGACGAACAGTTCTTGTGCTGCTCGTTGCTTCCAGAGACAGTTTGGAACTTGGTAGTGAGTGTTGCAACTGAGGACAGACAATATTCATTGTTTCAGCCCTCTGCGGTCCTACTCTGTGAGCTTGTGTGGCCTACTACTATGTGGCTGAGCTGTTGTTGCTCCTAGACCTCTCCACTTCACAATAACAGCCCTTACAGTTGACCGGGGCAGCTCTAGCAGGGCAGAGATTTGACAAACTGACTTGTTGGAAAAGTGGCATGTTATGATGGTGGGACGTTGAAAGTCACTGAGCTCTTTAGTTCTACTGCCAATGTTTGTCTATGGCGATTGCATGGCTGTGTGTTCGATTTTATACACCTGTCAGCAACGGTTGTGGCTGAAATAGCCGAATCCACAAATTTGAAGGGGTGTCCACATACTTGTGTATATATAGTGTACATTTCCTGGTACATCTTACTGTAGAGAATCTTTGTTGTGTGTAACCTCCTACCAAACCTTCTCAGGGCTCGGATCATGTGATCGCCCTGAAGAGCTTTGAGACGGTCGACAAGAGCCTGCTCAACTTCCGCAAGGGTGACATCATCAAACTGCTGCCCATAGATGGCCTCAAACCAGGTGAGGTCATCGCAGTGACCTTTCACCTCTGTCTCGCTCTCTCTCTCTCTCTGTGATAGTCCTAACCCTGCTCTCTCCCTCTCTCTCAGGTTGGTGTTTCGGTTCCATTGGGGGGCGCTCGGGTCTCTTCCCCACGGACATCACTCAGCCGTCTGCCCCTCCTGACTACCACCATGTCCACCTTGACCGCCGCGACGAGAGGAGGAAGAGCATGAGAGCTCCAACCCCCAGACCCACCTCCCACAACGGCTCAGCACAGCCCAGCCGAGATGGCTCCGTCCTGGGGTCGGCTCGGTCGGTTCAGGGTAGTGAGATGAATGACGTACAGACGTTCCTGATGACAGAGTTTGCCATGAAATACTTCAGAGATGCTGACACGAGGTAAGAGGGGTCATTTTAATTGAACCTTTATTTAACTAGGTAAGTCAGTTAATAACCTATTCTTATTTACAATGACGGCCTACACCAGCCAAACCCAGACAACACTGGGCCAGTTGTGCGCCGCCCTATGGGACACACAATCACGGCCGGTTGTGATACTGCCTGAAATCGAACCAGGGTCTCTAGCACTGAGATGCAGTGCCTTAGACCGCTGCGCCACTCGGGAGCCCAATTACAACCCTGGTAATAGGGTTGTACAATGTACAGTGTGTAATCCTATGTTTAGTGTTACAACTGTCTGCCATAACTACACAATCACCTCTTTTTTCTCTCTTTAATCATCACCCTTCCTTCCTCTTTCTCCTCCTATTTCTCCTCCTCTTTCTCTTCCTCTTTCTCTTCCTCTTTCTCTTCCTCTTTCCCCTCCTCTTTCTCCTCCTCTTTCTCATCCTCTTTCTCCTCCTCTTTCTCATCCTCTTTCTCTTACTCTTCCTCCTCCTCTTTCTTCCTCCTCTTTCTCTCCCTCTTAATCCTCCTCCCTTTGTCTCTCTATCACAGCATGGAGGGTAGAGGTCTTCTTGATGGAGGTCGAAACTTCTCAGAGATGGTTCAGTACACAGAGGTTCCCGTTCGGGAATCTCTCATCCTGTACTCTGATCCTGATCTTAATAACCTGGCTGTCCAAGCCTTCATGAGTGAGTCCACACACACACACACGCACACATACACACACACACACACACACACACACACACACACACACACACACACACACACACACCTGCACTACATTGCGTATCAATTTTCCGTGTTGATAATACTCTCTCTGAAGGTGTGATGCAGTTCATGGGAGACCAGCCTCTGGGGAATCACAGGTCTGAGGAAGACTGTGTCAGCCATGTCTTGATGGTGAGACATACATATATCTCACACACACATTATCGCTCACCGTACACTCCTAATGAGGACACGACTGCTTGAATGAAAACATGGGAGTAATATCTGTCCATCGTGTTTGTGTGTTCAGCTGGGGAAGGAGAAGGAGTTCCTGAGAGATGAGATCTACTGCCAGGTCATCAAACAGACGACTAACAACAGTCACAGGTGAGAGGCAGTCTGTGTATAAACATTTACCTGTGAATAGTGTACAGAGGGTCAATTCCTTACGTATGTGTGTGTGTTTTGTGTGTGTGGTATACAGGCAGAGCTGTACCCGAGGTTGGCGTTTATTGAACCTGGTAACAGGGTTCTTCCCCTGTTCTGGCACTCTCAATCCCTACGTCACACAACTCTTACAAAACATCAGCCAAGACCCCTCACACCCTTACCAAGGTACACACACACAGCCCTGCTCCCCCCTCACACACTGGCGATGCCCCCAAAGATATCCCTTTAAAAGTCTGCAGCTGTTTGCTACCCCAGCGCTCTTATGTGTGTGTGTGTGTGTGTGTGTGTGTGTGTGTGTGTGTGTGTGTGTGTGTGTGTGTGTGTGTGTGTGTGTGTGTGTGTGTGTGTGTGTGTGTGTGTTTCCTTTCCATCTCAGAGCTGTCTCAATACTGTAAGGAGAACCTGTTCCGGTCTCTGATCCACGGAGGTCGCAGACACGTCCCCTCTCAAGTAGAGATGGAAGCCATACTGGTGAGACATGAGTGTGGATATTATTTTATTTTGTGACGATCAGTTCCGTCATCGCTTGGTGTGTGTTGTTCTCTGTAGGCTGGCAGAAGCTCTCGCCGGTTCCCCATCAAGCTGCCGGGTGGAGTAGACTTCCCCTGTAAGATACGCAGCTTTAGCGTAAGTCAAGACTCCTTCTCTCCTTTCCCCTGCCTCCCTTTCATTATCATCATGAAGAAAAATAAAGATCGACTCTGTGTACCCAGGTGGCTCAGGAGGTGGTGGAAGAGCTGTGTACAGAGATGGGCATCCAGGACCTGTCAGAAGTCAACGAGTTCTCTATCCATGCCAGCCGGGACCAGGGTAGGAGGACAAACAGACATCATATAGCTAACATGCTATAGATTATATACTGTATGTCACGATCGTCTAATGAATTAAAGGACTCACAAAAACAATAAAGAGCAACGAAACGTGACGTTCTGTTGAGCTCACAGGCATCAACACAAAAACAGGATCCCACAACAACCCAGTGGGAAAGGCTGCCTAAATATGATCCCCAATCAGAGACAACGATAGACAGCTGCCTCTGATTGGGAACCATACCAGGCCAATATAGAAATACAAAAACTAGAGTACCCACCCTAGCCATACCCCGACCTAACCAAATTAAAGAATACAAGGCTCTCTAAGGTCAGGGCGTGACAGTACCCCCCCCCCCCCCTTCCCGGCCGCAAAACCTGACTCTATAGGGGAGGGTCCGGGTGGGCATCTAGCCTTGGTGGCGGCTCCGGTGCGGAACGTAGACCCTGCTCGGATCCGTCAGCTTCGGTTGCGGCCCTAGTGCGGGGATCGTCGCCGGGGACTCCGGACCGTGGATCGTCGCCGGAATCTCCAGACCGTGGATCGTCACCAGGGACTCTGGACTGGGAACTCTCGCTGGAGGCTATGTACTGGGAACCCTCGCTGGAGGCTCTGGACTGGGAACCCTCGCTGGAGGCTCTGGACTGGGAACCCTCGCAGGAGACTCTGGACTGGGAACCCTCGCTGGAGGCTCTGGACTGGGAACCCTCGCTGGAGGCTCTGGATTGGGAACCCTCGCTGGAGGCTCTGGACTGGGAACCATCGCTGGAGGCTCTGGACTGGGAACCCTCGCAGGAGGCTCTGGACTGGGAACCCTCGCTGGAGGCTCTGGACTGGGGACCGTCGCCTGAAGCTCCAGACTGGGGAGGCACACTGGAGTCCTGATGTGTGGGGCCAGCACAGGTGGCACCGGACTGGTGACACGCACGTCAGGGAGAGTGCGAGGAGCAGGCACAGGACATACCTGACTGGGAAGGCGCACTGGAGACCTGGTGCGTAGAACCGGCACAAATTGTACCGGAACAACGACACACACTTCAGGGCGAGTGCGTGGAGGAGACACAGGACGTACCGGACTGGGGAAGCGCACTGGAGGCCAGATGCGTGAAACTGGTGCAGATGTCACTCTCCTCAGCTGCCCGCTCTGCAGCGCTCTCATCGCCACCACCTCTCTCCGGAATCTTTTGTCGAGTTCCTCCTTCAACTCCCTGATGGTCTATGGCTCATTCCTCTGCTCCACCGACCACCCCGTGTGCCTCCCTCTCTGAATTTTTGGCTGTCTTTTGAGATTTCTACCTGGCCGCGAACCCCGGTGTCGTTGCTGTCCTCCCTTCTCTTCTTGCGTCTCCCGCCAAGGAAGGCGATCCTGTCCTGCAAGGATTTCCTCCCAAGTCCAGGATCCCTTTCCATCCAATATCTCCTCCCAAGGCCAGGATACACTCTCCTCCTGGGCACGCTGCTTGGTCCTGTTGTGATGGGATCTTCTGTCACGATCGTCGTGGTAATCATACTCGGACCAAGGCGCAGCGTACGTAGAGTTCCACATGTTTATTCATTGAAACTCACAAAAACAATAAAGAGCAACGAAATGTGACGTTCTGTTGAGCTCACAGGCATCAACACAAAAACAAGATCCCACAAAAAACCAGTGTGGTAAAGGCTGCCTAAATATGATCCCCAATCAGAGACAACGATAGACAGCTGCCTCCGATCGGGAACCATACCAGGCCAAGATAAAAATTGTAACGGCTTTCTTTAGGTGAAGTAGAGGCGGACCAAAATGCAGCATGGTGGTTATTCATGTTCTTTAATTTATAAAGACACTACACATGAGATAACTAACAAAAACAACAAACGTGAGAAAACCTAAAACAGTCCCATCTGGTGCAAACACAAAGACAGGAACAATCACCCACAAACACACAGTGAAACCCAGGCTACCTAAGTAAATCAAATCAAATCAAATGTTATTTGTCACATACACATGGTTAGCAGATGTTAATGCGAGTGTAGCGAAATGCTTGTGCTTCTAGTTCCGACAATGCAGTGATAACCAACAAGTAATCTAACTAACAATTCCAAAACTACTGTCTTATACACAGTGTAAGGGGATAAAGAATATGTACATAAGGATATATGAATGAGTGATGGTACAGAGCAGCATACAGTAGATGGTATCGAGTACAGTATATACATATGAGATGAGTATGTAGACAAAGTAAACAAAGTGGCATAGTTAAAGTGGCTAGTGATACATGTATTACATAAGGATGCAGTCGATGATGTAGAGTACAGTATATACGTATGCATATGAGATGAATAATGTAGGGTAAGTAACATTATATAAGGTAGCATTGTTTAAAGTGGCTAGTGATATATTTACATCATTTCCCATCAATTCCCATTATTAAAGTGGCTGGAGTTGGGTCAGTGTCAATGACAGTGTGTTGGCAGCAGCCACTCAATGTTAGTGGTGGCTGTTTAACAGTCTGATGGCCTTGAGATAGAAGCTGTTTTTCAGTCTCTCGGTCCCAGCTTTGATGCACCTGTACTGACCTCGCCTTCTGGATGATAGCGGGGTGAACAGGCAGTGGTTCGGGTGGTTGATGTCCTTGATGATCTTTATGGCCTTCCTGTAACATCGGGTGGTGTAGGTGTCCTGGAGGGCAGGTAGTTTGCCCCCGGTGATGCGTTGTGCAGACCTCACTACCCTCTGGAGAGCCTTACGGTTGAGGGCGGAGCAGTTGCCGTACCAGGCGGTGATACAGCCCGCCAGGATACTCTCGATTGTGCATCTGTAGAAGTTTGTGAGTGCTTTTGGTGACAAGCCGAATTTCTTCAGCCTCCTGAGGTTGAAGAGGCGCTGCTGCGCCTTCTTCACGACGCTGTCAGTGTGAGTGGACCAATTCAGTTTGTCTGTGATGTGTATGCCGAGGAACTTAAAACTTGCTACCCTCTCCACTACTGTTCCATCGATGTGGATAGGGGTGTTCCCTCTGCTGTTTCCTGAAGTCCACAATCATCTCCTTAGTTTTGTTGACGTTGAGTGTGAGGTTATTTTCCTGACACCACATTCCGAGGGCCCTCACCTCCTCCCTGTAGGCCGTCTCGTCGTTGTTGGTAATCAAGCCTACCACTGTTGTGTCGTCCGCAAACTTGATGATTGAGTTGGAGGCGTGCGTGGCCACGCAGTCGTGGGTGAACAGGGAGTACAGGAGAGGGCTCAGAACGCACCCTTGTGGGGCCCCGTGTTGAGGATCAGCGGGGAGGAGATGTTGTTGCCTACCCTCACCACCTGGGGCGGCCCGTCAGGAAGTCCAGTACCCAGTTGCACAGGGCGGGGTCGAGACCCAGGGTCTCGAGCTTGATGACGAGCTTGGAGGGTACTATGGTGTTGAATGCCGAGCTGTAGTCGATGAACAGCATTCTCACATAGGTATTCCTCTTGTCCAGGTGGGTTAGGGCAGTGTGCAGTGTGGTTGAGATTGCATCGTCTGTGGACCTATTTGGGCGGTAAGCAAATTGGAGTGGGTCTAGGGTGTCAGGTAGGGTGGAGGTGATATGGTCCTTGACTAGTCTCTCAAAGCACTTCATGATGACGGAAGTGAGTGCTACGGGCGGTAGTCGTTTAGCTCAGTTACCTTAGCTTTCTTGGGAACAGGAACAATGGTGGCCCTCTTGAAGCATGTGGGAACAGCAGACTGGTATAGGGATTGATTGAATATGTCCGTAAACACACCGGCCAGCTGGTCTGCGCATGCTCTGAGGCGCGGCTGGGGATGCCGTCTGGGCCTGCAGCCTTGCGAGGGTTAACACGTTTAAATGTCTTACTCACCTCGGCTGCAGTGAAGGAGAGACCACATGTTTTCGTTGCAGGCAGTGTCAGTGGCACTGTATTGTCCTCAAAGCGGGCAAAAAAGTTATTTAGTCTGCCTGGGAGCAAGACATCCTGGTCCGTGACTGGGCTGGGTTTCTTCTTGTAGTCCGTGATTGACTGTAGACCCTGCCACATGCCTCTTGTGTCTGAGCCATTGAATTGAGATTCCACTTTGTCTCTGTACTGACGCTTAGCTTGTTTAATAGCCTTGCGGAGGGAATAGCTGCATTGTTTATATTCTGTCATGTTTCTGGTCACCTTGCCCTGATTAAAAGCAGTGGTTCGCGCTTTCAGTTTCACGCGAATGCTGCCATCAATCCACGGTTTCTGGTTAGGGAATGTTTTTATCGTTGCTATGGGAACGACATCTTCGACGCAATTTCTAATGAACTCGCACACCGAATCAGCGTATTCGTCAATATTTTTATCTGACGCAATACGAAACATGTCCCAGTCCACGTGATGGAAGCAGTCTTGGAGTGTGGAGTCAGCTTGGTCTGACCAGCGTTGGACAGACCTCAGCGTGGGAGCCTCTTGTTTTAGTTTCTGCCTGTAGGCAGGGATCAGCAAAATGGAGTCGTGGTCAGCTTTTCCAAAAGGGGGGCGGTGCAGGGCCTTATATGCATCTCGGAAGTTAGAGTAACAATGATCCAAGGTTTTACCACCCCTGGTTGCGCAATCGATATGCTGATAAAATTTAGGGAGTCTTGTTTTCAGATTAGCTTTGTTAAAATCCCCAGCTACAATGAATGCAGCCTCCGGATAAATGGTTTCCAGTTTGCAAAGAGTTAAATAAAGTTCGTTCAGAGCCATCGATGTGTCTGCTTGGGGGGGGATATATACGGCTGTGATTATAATCGAAGAGAATTCTCTTGGAAGATAATGCGGTCTACATTTGATTGTGAGGAATTCTAAATCAGGTGAACAGAAGGATTTGAGTTCCTGTATGTTTCCTTCATCACACCATGTCTCGTTAGCCATAAGGCATACGCCCCCGCCCCTCTTCTTACCAGAAAGATGTTTGTTTCTGTCGGCGCGATGCGTGGAGAAACCCGTTGGCTGCACCGCATCGGATAGCGTCTCTCCAGTGAGCCATGTTTCCGTGAAGCAGAGAACGTTGCAGTCTCTGATGTCCCTCTGGAATGCTACCCTTGCTCGGATTTCGTCAACCTTGTTGTCAAGAGACTGGACATTGGAAAGAAGAATGCTGGGGAGTGGTGCGCGATGTGCCCTTTTTCGGAGTGTGACCAGAAGCCCGCCTCGTTTCCCTCTTTTTCGGAGTCGTTTTCTTGGGTCGCTGCATGCGATCCATTCCGTTGTCCTGTTTGTAAGGCAGAACACTGGATCTGCGTCGCGGAAAACATATTCTTGGTCGTACTGATGGTGAGTTGACGCTGATCTTATATTCAGTAGTTCTTCTCGACTGTATGTAATGAACCCTAAGATGACCTGGGGTACTAATGTAAGAAATAACACGTAAAAAAACAAAAAACTGCATAGTTTCCTAGGAACGCGAAGCGAGGCGGCCATCTCTGTCGGCGCCGGAAGTTGACTTCTCAATCAGAGACAACTAATGACACCTGCCTCTGATTGAGAACCATACTAGGCCGAAACATAGAAATACCCAAATCGTAGAAAAACAAACATAGACTGCCCACCCCAACTCACGCCCTGACCATACTAAATACAGACAAAACAAAGGAAATAAAGGTCAGAACGTGACAGAAATACAAAAACTAGAGTACCCACCCTAGTCACACCTCGACCTAACCAAATTAGAGAATAAAAGGCTCTCTAAGGTCAGGGCGTGACAATATAACCCAAATTACTCCCCCAAACTGTTCACCTGCAACTGACTAAATATTGTTGAGACATCCATTTTGTGACCACAAAAGGCTTCCATTTTCCAATGTGATCACATAACCTATCACATTCTAATTCATTCTGATTCTAATTGTCACATGATGCCCCCCCCCATACAGAGATGAGTCATTAGGATGTCACGAATTACATTGTGTGTTTATTTATACAGTAATTATTATTCAACATGTCCTCACCTGGGATTTGAACTCACAACCTCTTGGTTCACAGCATTCCGATCTTCCTGTTACGCCTCCATGACTCTGTCAATAACTGATTTAACCTGTATTCCTACACTTTGGACTGCAAAGTAAATCTCAGCTTTGTTAAAAATAAAATAAAACAATAAAAACGATTATATTTATCATAGTGATTCAGTAGTAACATTAAAACATAATAAATCCTCCAACATTAGTCAGATTAACAGCAGTCAAATGGTATTATTTTGCTAAATGCAGAGATGTATTATAGGTAATGACTGTGTAGGGATGTTTTATAGGTAATGACTGTGTAGGGATGTTTTATAGGCAATGACTGTGTAGAGATGTATTATAGATAATGACTGTGTAGAGATGTATTATAGGTAATGAATGTGAGAGATTTTGTGGTGCAGCAGAGAGATCTCTCTTCTTCTCTCTTCATCCTGCCTTATCACAACCTCCTTCCTGCCTCTCTTCTTCTCTCTTCATCCTGCCTTATCACAACCTCCTTCCTGCCTCTCTTCTTCTCTCTTCATCCTGCCTTATCACAACCTTCTTCCTGCCTCTCTTCTTCTCTCTTCATTCTGCCTTATCACAACCTCCTTCCTGCCTCTCTTCTTCTCTCTTCATCCTGCCTTATCACAACCTCCTTCCTGCCTCTCTTCTTCTCTCTTCATCCTGCCTTATCACAACCTCCTTCCTGCCTCTCTTCTTCTCTCTTCATCCTGCCTTATCACAACCTCCTTCCTGCCTCTCTTCTTCTCTCTTCATCCTGCCTTATCACAACCTCCTTCCTGCCTCTCTTCTTCTCTCTTCATCCTGCCTTATCACAACCTTCTTCCTGCCTCTCTTCTTCTCTCTTCATCCTGCCTTATCACAACCTCCTTCCTGCCTCTCTTCTTCTCTCTTCATCCTGCCTTATCACAACCTCCTTCCTGCCTCTCTTCTTCTCTCTTCATCCTGCCTTATCACAACCTCCTTCCTGCCTCTCTTCTTCCCCTCCTCCGTCAGAGGGGATGACGCGGCCAATCCACCCTGATGAGTACCTGTTTGACTTCCTTTTGGATGACGGCTCCATTTTCCTGTCCTTCCACCGCGTCATGTGGACACACCCCCTTCACTTCGACAATGACCTGTACCTGGAGTTCCACTTCCAACAGGTACCGTAGTAACGACCCCGAGTTCTGTTATTACCATAGAAAACACCTCCAGTTATGTCAGGCCCTGTGAACAACCCTTCTGTCCCTGTAGTTCAATGAACTCCTTCTGTCCCTGTCTGTTACCTGCAGGTCCTGGGTGATTACCTGGATGGCAAACTGCTACTGCCAAGCGGTGGTGCCAATGTTGTCCAGCAGATGGCAGAGCTGGCTGTCCTGCAGCATCTGGCACAGGGTCTTACTCAAGAGCCCTCTGTGTGAGTACTAGTCTTAACCTTTAGCCTATAGCTCAGTGCTACTCACTATTTTTTGTATGGGGGCCACTTTGGGTTGAGACAATCATTCAGAGAGCCGCACAGATCTTTAAGTTATTATACTTTTTCTTCCAATATTATCCAATTATCCAATTTGAGAGCAAATTGAGAGCAATAGAGCACCTGTAATTGATTTGATGTACAGCACATCACAAATAAATACATACACACATCACATAGTCTACATCACATCTATAAGACCCATATTAAGGGTTACCTCAGTCGTTGGATGAGAGAAAATGTCCCAGCTGCTCCTTGACTGAATTCATTCATAAATGTATAGTCTGTTGTTGCTATCCTTGTGAGGCAATTCAGGTGTGCATTGGTCATCCTGTTTCTCTGTTTTTGTTTCACAATATTCATTGTTGAAAATGTTGCTTCACATGAATAAGTCCTGACAAAAAAAATGGATGTCACCTTTTACACACACTGCTTCAGAAGTGGATACTCTGTGTCTGACAAGGCTCCAGAAATGGGTAACACCTGCAGCTCCACTATCTCTCTATTCCAGCACGGTCAGGACAGAGGGCTGGGATGACTGGGGTCAGAGATGACACTATCTCACTCTCTATTCCAGCACGGTCAGAACAGAGGGCTATGATGACTGGGGTCAGAGATGACACTATCTCACTCTCTATTTCAGCACGGTCAGGACAGAGGACTGTGATGACTGGGGTCAGAGATGACACTATCTCACTCTCTAGTCAGGACAGAGGGCTGGGATGACTGGGGTCAGAGATGACACTATCTCACTCTCTATTTCAGCACGGTCAGAACAGAGGGCTGGGATGACTGGGGTCAGAGATGACACTATCTCACTCTCTATTCCAGCACGGTCAGGACAGAGGGCTGTGATGACTGGGGTCAGAGATGACACTATCTCACTCTCTATTCCAGCACGGTCAGGACAGAGAGTTGTGATGACTGGGGTCAGAGATGACACTATCTCACTCTCTATTCCAGCACGGTCAGAACAGAGGGCTGGGATGACTGGGGTCAGAGATGACACTATCTCACTCTCTATTCCAGCACGGTCAGAACAGAGGGCTGGGATGACTGGGGTCAGAGATGACACTATCTCACTCTCTATTCCAGCACGGTCAGAACAGAGGGCTGGGATGACTGGGGTCAGAGATGACACTATCTCACTCTCTATTTCAGCACGGTCAGAACAGAGGGCTGGGATGACTGGGGTCAGAGATGACACTATCTCACTCTCTATTCCAGCACGGTCAGGACAGAGAGTTGTGATGACTGGGGTCAGAGATGACACTATCTCACTCTCTATTCCAGCACGGTCAGGACAGAGGGCTGTGATGACTGGGGTCAGAGATGACACTATCTCACTCTCTATTCCAGCACGGTCAGGACAGAGGGCTGGGATGACTGGGGTCAGAGATGACACTATCTCACTCTCTATTCCAGCACGGTCAGGACAGAGGGCTGTGAAGACTGGGGTCAGAGATGACACTATCTCACTCTCTATTCCAGCACGGTCAGGACAGAGAGTTGTGATGACTGGGGTCAGAGATGACACTATCTCACTCTCTATTCCAGCACGGTCAGAACAGAGGGCTGTGATGACTGGGGTCAGAGATGACACTATCTCACTCTCTATTCCAGCACGGTCAGAACAGAGGGCTGTGATGACTGGGGTCAGAGATGACACTATCTCACTCTCTATTCCAGCACGGTCAGAACAGAGGGCTGTGATGACTGGGGTCAGAGATGACACTATCTCACTCTCTATTCCAGCACGGTCAGGACAGAGGGCTGTGATGACTGGGGTCAAAGATGACACTGGCACATGAAAGGGGTTCTCGATGAAGTTGAAAAACTCCTTGTACTCCAGGATATCCTAAACTCCAACTCCAACTCTTTCAACACACGCACAAATGCATCAAAGTGAACATGTTGCCGTATGTCTGGGTTGGATGTGGCTCTGAGTTTGGGGAAATGAACAAACTGTCTGTCAGGTATGAACAGTGTGGTGATTTTATTTTGAAATGCTGTGACCACATGCAGCATTTTGCCCAGAGTTGTAGCTTTCCCTTGGAGCTGGAGATTCACCGTGTTCAGGTGGTAGGTGATGTCTGTTAAAACAGCTTTTATATCCACTGTGGATCATCCAGCTCTGGCTCCTCTCTCCCCTTGCTCGCAACAAATTCATGGATTTGAGGGAGGAGAGAGAGCTGCTGTATTCTGTCTGGTATTCCTCCAGCAACTTGCAGAACTGCCGGTGATTCAGTGCCCTCGCAATTATCATGTCCATCACGTGCGACTTCCTGGATCAAATTCAGTCACCGTCTTTGAGTTTAACCACAAGTGCTTCCTGAGGAATGATACAATGAAATGTAACACATTCGGGAATATCCTCTCTCTTTCTCATCAGGCCTGTGAGTCCCTTCTCCTTCCCTCGCATGTTTGGGGCACCGTCAGTGCACACAGATGCCAGATTTGACCAGTCAATATTATTATCAGCAAAAAATGTAACAAAGGCTTTCAGAATATCAGCATACAATATTTTAGCTAAAGCCAAAAAACATTCTTTGACAATCTCCGTGTCTGTGAAGGCCTTCTTGTTTCTCGCGAGTATCCAAGCAATCTCATGTTGCCTCTGTCGTCTTCTCTGCAACAGTGTTAGATCTGTCCATCATTTGTTGTTGTCCTTTGAGCTGTCCTTTGAGTTGTGTTATTTTGATGTTTCTGAGGTTGCTTTGTGGCGGATATGTTGTGTCAAAGTGGGCAATGTGTGACTGGAAATGTCGCTCTAAATATTCTAGTTGAAAACAATTGACTGTCTTCTGGCAAATAAGACAAAGTGAGCTAGTCCCATCATGCAGTACAAAAAAAGACTTCTGTCCACTTCTCTTGGAACTTTTGGTGTTCTTCTTGACTCGTATCCTTCTCTTAGCCACCAGAGCCACGTTAGCTACGTTAGCTACATTAGCTAGCTGCATTTCCCCACCGCCATCTTCCTGATTTTCCTGGTTCTCCGGTGGTTATTCGTTCATAGCGGTCACATTGTTCTCCAGCTCTTCCCCCTCATTTTCATTGTCAATAGATTTACTTTTATTTTTTTACAATAAATCAATCCATGTCGAACAGACTGCAAAATTAGCTAGTAGCAAACCGATATGTGTCAGTTGCTGTAGCTGAGCAGTTGTGTTCTATTTCGGCAAACGTTCTATTTCGGCCTTTCTGTTCAACAGCTGCGTTTTACAGCCATCTATCTGCCATCCAGGGAAAATCAGAAAATCACCGCGAGCCTCGCAATGAGTAACACTGTCTTAGCCCCTACACTCAGCAGCCCTCACTGTGAGCCATACAGTTGTTTTCAAACCAGACATAAGTGATAGTTCTCTCTCTTCTGTCCCTGTCAGGCCTGAACTGAAGGAGTACCTCCCCCGACAGGAAGGGGGCAGCACCAACCTGGAGCAGATCCACTCTATTTCCCTCAGAGAGAGAACCACCATGCTGTCCCTCAGCCCCCACGACGCCAAAGCACGCTTACTCGGTGAGGCACCAACACACACACACACAGCACACACACACATGTTTAATACTTTTATTTTGGCCTTGGTTGTGTAAAGCACTTTGTGATAAATGTATTTGCAAATATATTTAGATTCACTATATCTACAGTATAATGCTGTATGAGTACAATTATATTGATTGATTTGCTGCCTCTATCCCCAGAGTGCCTGAGCTCCCTACCTCTGTTCGGCTCTAATATCTTCCTGGCTCAGAAGGTCAGCCATCGCAGCTGCCCCTCGCCCTGCCTGGTGGCTGTCAACCAAGAGGAAGTGTTGTTCTGCCATCCCAAAACACAGGTAATGAATTTACATCCCAGAAACACTGTTGTGTGTGGAGGGACACCCCACACGTACATAATGTGCGGCAGGGTAGCCTAGTGGCTAGTGTGTTGGACTAGTAACCGGAAGGTCGCAAGTTCAAACCCTCAAGCTGACAAGGTACAAATCTGTCGTTCTGCCCCTGAACAGGCAGTTAACCCACTGTTCCTAGGCCATCATTGTAAATAAGAATTTGTTCTTAACTGACTTGCCTAGTTAAATAAAGGTAAAATTAAAAAATAAATGTAGGCATAGTGTTTCGGGAATTATGAGTGAACTGATTGATCACGATGGATTTTATGGATCTGTGGCTTTGAAAGATGTCTGCTATTATTAATGTTTTAATCATTTCTAGTTCGCATCTACAAATGCTCTCTAATAATTTTCCTGTGTTATTCAGGAGCGGGCGTTTGTGATCCCGTTGGTGGAAGTGCAGTCACTGAGCTTGGTCAAATCCAAGCAGGACAAGAAGGTGCCAGGAGTGGAGATCAAATACGGCAACCCAGGACGCCCAAAAACCATCACCGTCCACCTCAAGCAGGTGAAGTACAACTCAGTACACAGTAGGCTATGACAGTGCGGTGGTCACCAACCCCCAGTCCCGTGTAGAGATACATGGAGTGCAGAATTTAGTTGGAGCTTTCCAGGACAACAGGTTGGTGACCACTGGTGTATGGGTTAGTTGTGTAAGCTGTGAGGTTAGACAGTAGAAGGGACAACGCACGTTAGAGATGCAACCTGAACGCTACTCAATAGTGTGTGTGTGTGTGTGTGTGTGTGTGTGTGTGTGTGTGTGTGTGTGTGTGTGTGTGTGTGTTCTCTGCCCTACAGGCCAAGGAGTTGTGCCACATCATTGCTGTCATTATGGAGAAGCTGGTACAACCACCCATCGATAGTTCTGTCTCTAGCCGCAACTAGTAGATACGCGCACACCCGCACACACACACACACACACACACACACACACACACACACACACACACACACACACACACACACACACACACACACACTCTTAGAGAGGGAGCCTGCTGATACCCTCAGCCTAGATGTCTTAGGATCAGCCTATTGATTAACGGGCCTGCACTGATGATTATCAAAACAGATCAATGCCTTCATATTTTTATCTACAACATTTAGTTGTACTATGAGTACCAATGAATGTCCACATTTTTAATTCCTTTGTACGTGTTTATATAACCAATGTATCAATGTGAAGATTATTTGCAATAAATGTTTGTGTAATTTAAGGCCAGGCACCACACCCTCACAGGGTTATTTTTTCCCCCTTAATCAATATAGCAATTCACTTTTACCAGTTGAATGCAGACACAATTATATAATATTTTTTTGTATTACAATTCTTCTGAAATATTTGGTTTAAATATGCAAATGACGCAATATCTAATTAAATGGCCACATATTTTCATATCATGCAAATCTAATTTTCTGGACACCGGATAAAGTCAGTCTAAATATTTTGGTTTAATTTTGTTAAGACACTCCATGACCGGACTTGTCCAGAGCAGATTGTGGATAAATACTTGTTATCTTTCTATCTGTGAAATACTAGACACGCACATAAAAATGCATTTTTGGCGCATTTTTCCAATGAAAATGTTATCTAGAATAAAAAATGTACAACATACAATATATGTACAAAAGTTTGTGGACACCCCTTCAAATGAGGGTATTCGGCTATTTCAGCCACACCCGTTGCTGATAGGTGTATAAAATCGAGCACACCGCCATGCAATCTCCATAGCCTAACATTGTCAGTAGAATGGCTCAGTGACTTTCAATGTGGCACGGTCATAGGATGCCACCTTTCCAACAAGTCAGTTCGTAAAATGTCTGCACTGCTAGAGCTGCCATGGTGAACTGTAAGTGCTTTTATTGTGAAGTGGAAACATCTAGGAGCAAAATTGTCTCATCCGCGAAGTGGTAGGCCACACAAGCCCACAGAATGGGACTGCCAAGTGCGGAAAAATGTAGTGATTCAGAATTGCCTGTCCTCATTTGCAACACTCACTACAGTTCCAAACTGGCTCTTGAAGCAACGTCAGCACAAGTACTGTTCGCCACAAGCTTCATGAAATGGGTTTCCATGGCCGAGCAGCTGCACACAAGCCTAAGATCACCATGCGCAATGCCAAGCGTCGGCTGGAGTGAGGTAAAGCTCAGCGCCATTGGACTCTGGAGCAGTGGAAACTAGTTCTCTGGAGTGATGAATCACGCTCCACCATCTGGCAGTCCGCCGGACGAATCTGGGTTTGGCGGATTCCAGGAGAACGCTACCTGCCTGAATGCATAGTGCCAACTGTAAAGTTTGATGGAGGAATAATGGTCTGGGGCTGTTTATCATGGTTCGGGCTACGTCCCTTAGTTCCAGTGAAGGAAAATCTTTTCAGGAAAACGCTACAGCATACAATGACATTCTAGACGATTCTGTGCCTCCAACTTTGTGACAACAGTTTGGGGAAGGCCCTTTCCTGTTTCAGCATGACAATTCCCCCATGCACAAAGCGAGGTCCATACAGAAGTGGTTTGTTGAGATCGGTGTGAAAGATCATTTGGAATGCCGACT
Source organism: Oncorhynchus nerka (assembly GCF_034236695.1). Classification (NCBI taxonomy): domain Eukaryota; kingdom Metazoa; phylum Chordata; class Actinopteri; order Salmoniformes; family Salmonidae; genus Oncorhynchus; species Oncorhynchus nerka. The sequence goes on from NC_088418.1 coordinate 13,461,613, forward strand.
GCGAGCCAGGCCTAATCGCACAAGGTCAGTGCCCGACCTCACTAATGCTTTTGTGGCTGAATGGAAGCAAGTCCTCTCAGCAATGTTCCAACATCTAGTGGAAATACTTCACAGAAGAGTGGAGGCTGTTAAAGCAGCGAAGGGGGGAGCAACTCCATATTAATGCCCATGATTTTGAAATGAGATGTTCGACAAGTCCACATACTTTTGGTCATGTAGTGATTCAACAATTCCTTCAGGGGAAGTCTGGAGAATATATTTAAGGATAACCACAGAATATGTTGTAAATGCAGATGCTTCGGAAGCTGAGAAAACCTAGATGTGGGAAGAGGTATTTTCAGGAAGTGTCAGTTTTAAGAACACTGAATTTGGAGGCCAAATGACTTTTTATACCCAATCACCATCTCTTCAAAGTAGGTTACTGAATATAGTCCAGTTTGTAACACTATCTATGCAATGGTCTTTTAAATTATTGGTAATTTAATGTAGTGAGTTTTGAAATTATTCATATATGTCAATTTTAAAGTGGCACTATAGTATGATAAACTAAAGAAAATGTTTTTTTTTAATCAAGTTTTAAAAAATGTTATGCTTCTTTTTTAGAAATTACTCATATTATAAAATACCAACAAATCTCAAAATGTATAAGTAGAAGCAAACATTTAATTTCAGCCTGTTGTGCCTGGCCTTAAAAATATTTTGGGGATTGATGTTCTTGTTTACTTTGTGTATAGCTATGAAAAAGCTTGATGAATAAGGTATTGTTGTTTAAATTCTATGTGAACATGTATTGCTAATAGAAAGCTATGTTAGAAAGAGATACTGTTTTCCAGCTGTGTTTAGTTTGATAGGCCTATAAAACCACAAACTGACCTGTCCCATTCTTACATAACTACAGTATGGAAACAACTTCTAGCCCAGAAGCCTACAGTAGGCCTGGCAATCCTGGAATCTTTGTAGGCTACTGGTAGGTTCTAATTTCTGGTACAATAATCCAGACCAGTGGAGGCTGCTGAGGGGAGGACGACTCATAAGAATGGCTGGAATGGAGTAATGGCATCAAACCGGGGCGGCAGGGTAGCCTAGTGGTTAGTGGTTAGTAACCGGAAGGTTGCAAGTTCAAACCCTCGAGCTGACAAGGTACAAATCTGTCGTTCTGCCCCTGAACAGGCAGTTAACCCACTGTTCCTAGGCCGTCATTGAAATTCTTAACTGACTTGCCTAGTTAAATAAAGGTAAAATAAATATTTTAAAAAATGTGTTTGATGTATTTGATACTATTCTACTTATTCTGCTCTAGCCATTACAATGAGCCCGTCCTCCCAAATGAAGGTGCCACCAACCTCCTGTGTTCCAGAGAAAAATCAAGCTAGATTTATTCACCAAACTGAGTGTTGCAGCTGCAAAAGACAATCTACAGGTCACACAAGCACATAGATGTATACCTTTCTGACTAAACCCCACTTCTGACTAGACCCCCCTACTGTATGTCTAGGATGAACAACCATGAACAACCGTTCCTCTTGGTGTTATCGTGTCCCGGAGTCCAGAGCCTTCGCTCTCCTCCGGGCCTTTCCCAGGTCTTCTTATCGCTGCGCTTCCGAGTGGCGCAGCGGTCTAAGGCACTGCATCTCAATGCTAGAAGCGTCACTACAGGCACCCTGGTTTGAATCCAGGCTGTATCACAACCGGCCTTGATTGGGAGTCCGATAGGGCGGTGCACAATTGGCCCAGCGTTGTTAGGGTCTGTCCGGGGTAGGCTGTCATTATTAATAAGAATTTGTTCTTAACTGACTTGTCTAATTAAATAAAGGGTACATAAAATCAATAAAAAATCAGTCAGTCAGGCTTTGAGTTATTGGTAGTACACATTCCTACAGTCTACTGCTGTCCACTAGATAATTACACTTCTCAAACACAAAGACCTTAAACCTAACACTACTTTCAATCTCTAAGAATGTATTTAAAAAATAAACTGCATATTCATTCTAAGAGTATAAAAAAACTGTAAAGTTATAAAACAGTGATTATGGTCTATCAGAGCAAACCCCAGACACATGGCTCCTATTCAACCCTCACATGCTGACCACACAGCGCGAGCGCGACCATTGCAAAATACATTTACACATACAAGTTAGTCAATCATTGCACCCACACTGCGCGCTAAAAATAGAACTTGGTTCTGTTTGTGATGCTTGATGCGCTGCAAGTCCCGCCTCTCCCATATCCTCATTGGCTTTTAGCAGCGTATACCCATGTGGGTGGTTGAAAGATGAACTGAGGTCCACAGTCCAGTCCAGTTAGAGGTGGTAATGCACCTTGAAGTTGGTTGCCAACCGCCATATGAAGTCCAAAGAAGAAGAAGAAGACCCTAAGGAGGGGAGATTACTAGAAACTAACTTGGTTTCCCCTTTTATCTGTGGTTTAATAGTCGGAGTAGAGGACCTTGTGCATTTCAGGTGACAAAACAACCTAATGTTTATATCCCAGGACAAAATATCTAGCAACAGCAAGCTAGCTAGTTAAATTGCTATACATGTTTAATGCTTTTTGACCTGTCCCCAAATTAATGTAGTTGGTTCAGAGTTCGTTTTGATATTTCAACCTGTGTGTCCTGATCGGGTCTAGTTTGGGTGGACAAAATCAACAGGCGCTCGAGCGGTCTTATGTTATGTTATGGAATCATTCTTACACTCAGAGACAGGCCCCCTTTATCTCAGCACAAACACAATGCACATAGATCATCCCATCTAACCCATAACATGATAATTACTACTGCTAGGCTAATTATACAATTATAAACAGATTACAACAGGCACAAGTCAAATGGTCTCACAATAAACCAAAGGTCATTAGTCACATGCACAGGAAACAATGAAATGCTCTCCTCTACAGTTTATTGGTCACATGCACAGGGTACAGTGTAAACAGTACAATGAAACGCTCTCCTCAACAGGGCAGTACACTCTATCATTACATTTGAGTAATTAGTAATCTCTTACATTTTTGTGCTTTTTCCCAGTGGGATTAGAATCCATAACCCTGGTGTTGCAAACACCATACCCTATCAACTGAGCCACACAGGATCCAGAAATCCTCACACACAAAAAAGTAAAAGTTTTGTTTTGTTTGTTTTATTGACGGGCTCATTATTAGTGGGCTCATTATTTACTGCCACAACAGGTCTGGTTTGTGGCAGAGAAGCTGTGTCTCTTTAAGATATCCAAAGTTCACACACCTTGCACAGTATTCACAATTTGCTACCTTAATATTAAATCTAAGAGTTTCAGTTTGATTCCACCCCCCCCTCCCCCCCATAGATCTACTTGACATTGTAAAAGTGAAATAAAATTACAGAACATTTTCCAAATGAATAAAAGACTAAGATGTCTTGATGTCGTCACACCTCAGAGTTAAACAACCTCTTAGATGAGCGGTTCTGGTTCTGACTGACGTTGGTGTACAAAGCGCTCTGAACCCTGTAGGGTCCAGCGCCTTATAATGCCAAAAAGCCTAATCGCTCTGCTCAATTACATTCAAGGGGATTTATTAGCATTGGAAACATTGCCAAAGCAAGTGAAATGGATAAACAAAAGTGAAATAAACAATAAAAATATTACACTCATACAAGTTCAAGTACAAAAGGGAAAATAAAAAACATAAATATGGGTTGTATTTACAATGGTGTTTGTTCTTCACTGGTTGCCCTTTTCTTGTGGCAACAGGTCACAAATCTTGCTGCTGTGATGGCACACGGTGGTATTTCACCCAGTAAATATGGGAGTTTATCAAAATTGGATATGTTTTCAAATAATTTTGGGGTCTGTGTAATCTGAGGGAAATATGTCTCTCTAATATGGTCATACATTTGACAGAAGGTTAGGAAGTGCAGGTCAGTTTCCACCTCAGTTTGTGGACTGTCTGCACATAGCCTGTCTTCTCTTGAGAGCAAGGTCTGCCTTTGGCGGCCTCTCTCAATAGCAAGGCTATGCTCACTGAGTCTGTACATAGCCAAAGCTTTCCTTAAGTTTGTGTCAGTCACAGTGGTCAGGTATTCTGCCACTGTGTACTCTCTGTTTAGGGAATCACCTCAGAATTATACTTTTTTTTGTTTGCACTTTTGTAGCTTGAAAATGACTATATTGTCATAATGAGTGAGATAAGTGATACAGTACCACTTGACATCCAGTTCTTATACATTGTAGTAATAACCTTTGTAGTAACCTTGTGATTACTACAATAGCAACATTGTTGTTACCTAGGACTTTGTAAACTCATTTATAATTCCATAATAATGCAGTCTTTACAAAAGTGGAATAAGGAACAGTCACTATACCTCTTGTACAGTAGTTACAAAAACTCAGCTCATTGCTTTGCAATTAAAATACAATTACCAGAGTATGACTGTATGCAACGACATGCAAATAAAATGTTGATCCAAAAGTAATTACAGTTTTATTACACAGGCAAATCAAATCAAATCTTATTGGTCACATACACGTGTTTAGCAAATGTTATTGGTCAATGTTATTGGTCACATACACATGTTTAGCAGATGTTATTGGTCACATACACATGTTTAGCAGATGTTATTGGTCACATACACATGGTTAGCAGATGTTATTGGTCACATACACATGGTTAGCAGATGTTATTGGTCACATACACATGTTTAGCAGATGTTATTGGTCACATACACATGTTTAGCAGATGTTATTGGTCACATACACATGTTTAGCAGATGTTATTGGTCACATACACATGGTTAGCAGATGTTATTGTGAGTGTAGCAAAATGCTTGTGCTTCTAGTTCAGACAGTGCAGCAATATCTAACAAGTAATATCTAACAAGTAATATCTAACAGGTAATATCTAACAGGTAGTATCTAACAAGTAGTATCTAACAGGTAGTATCTAACAGGTAATATCTAACAGGTAATATCTAACAGGTAATATCTAACAGGTAATATCTAACAGGTAGTATCTAACAGGTAATATCTAACAGGTAATATCTAACAGGTAGTATCTAACAGGTAGTATCTAACAGGTAGTATCTAACAGGTAGTATCTAACAGGTAATATCTAACAGGTAATATCTAACAGGTAATATCTAACAGGTAATATCTAACAGGTAATATCTAACAGGTAATATCTAACAGGTAGTATCTAACATCTAACAGGTAATATCTAACAGGTAATATCTAACAGGTAGTATCTAACAGGTAGTATCTAACAGGTAGTATCTAACAGGTAGTATCTAACAGGTAATATCTAACAGGTAATATCTAACAGGTAATATCTAACAGGTAGTATCTAACAGGTAGTATCTAACAGGTAGTATCTAACAGGTAGTATCTAACAGGTAATATCTAACAGGTAATATCTAACAGGTAATATCTAACAAGTAGTATCTAACAGGTAATATCTAACAGGTAATATCTAACAGGTAATATCTAACAGGTAATATCTAACAGGTAGTATCTAACAGGTAATATCTAACAGGTAATATCTAACAGGTAATATCTAACAGGTAATATCTAACAGGTAATATCTAACAAGTAATATCTAACAAGTAATATCTAACAAGTAGTATCTAACAGGTAATATCTAACAAGTAGTATCTAACAGGTAATATCTAACAAGTAATATCTAACAAGTAGTATCTAACAGGTAATATCTAACAAGTAGTATCTAACAGGTAATATCTAACAGGTAATATCTAACAAGTAATATCTAACAATTTCACAACAAATACCTAATTACACACAAATCTAAGTAAAGGAATTAAGAATATATAAATATATGGACGAGCAATGTCAGAGCGGCAATGACCAGTAAATACATATGAGATGAGTAATGCAAGATATGTAAACATTATTAAAGTTGCATTATAAAGTAACTAGTGATCCATTTATTAAAGTGGCCAATGATTTGGGTCTGTATGTGGGCAGCAGCCCTTCCGATGACTGTTTATCAGTCTGAGATAGAAGCTGTACCTGTACTGACCTCACCTTCTGGATGATAGCGGGGTGAACAGGCAGTGGCTCGCTCAGGTGGTTGTTGTCCTTGATAATCTTTTTGGCCTTCCCGTGACATCGGGTGCTGTAGGTATCCTGGAGGGCAGGTAGTTTTCCCCCTGTGATGCGCTGTGCAGACCGCACCACCCTCTGGAGAGCCCTGCGGTTGTGGGTGTGCAGTTGCCGTATCAGGTGGTGATACAGCCGGACAGGATGCTCTTAATTGTGCATCTATAAAAGTTTGAGGGTTTTAGGTGACAAGCCAAATTTCTTCAGCCTCCTGAGGTTGAAGAGGTGCGGTTGCGCCTTCTTCACCACACTGTCTGTGTGGGTGGACCATTTCAGTTTGTCAGTGATATGGACGCCGAGGAACTTAAAAAAAAAAGTTCTACCTTCTCCAATGGTGTCCCATCGATGTGGATGGGAGGGTGCTCCCTCTGCTGTTTCTTGAACAGTTTAATGTTAGGTGTTACTGAGGCGGCAGGTAGCCTAGTGGTTAGAGTGTTGAACTTGTAACCGAAAGCTTGCAAGATTGAATCCCTGAGCTGACAAGGTACAAATCTGTCGTTCTACCCCTGAACAAGGCAGTTAACCCACTGTTCCTAGGCTGTCATTGAAAATAAGAATTTGTTCTTTTAACTGACTTGCCTAGTAAAATAAAACTGCGAATGCTTGCAGTCACAAAATATGGTTATTAAGTGTTGCAAAATATCAAAAACCTGCCTTCTTGAATCAACTACAGTCAAGGTAGGTTGAAAATCGTGTTAGTTTGTATTCTGAGTAAACTATCCCTTTTAAGAGGGTGTAGTGTGTGGTTGAAACAAGGACTCTTACCCTCAGATGGACAAAGAGGTTTGAAGTTGTTTTTGCTAAGCATCCAACTTGCTGTTTGCAACGGTTGCAAAAGGCTTTGAATTACTCTACAGTATTTTTCAGGTATCGTAAAAGGTGAACGCACCAATTTGTAAGTCGCTCTGGATAAGAGCGTCTGCTAAATGACTTAAATGTAAATGTAAATGTAAAAGGAATTGCCGCTTTCAACCTTTTCAGGGGCATGTTGAAAGAATCATACAGTATTTGAGAATTGCAACTTATTTATACTTATCTGTTCAGAATATAATTAGTTTGACTTGATTATGTACACCTGGGGCAATGGACATATAGGACAATGGAATGTTCAGATAGAAATGTATTGTGTAGATCACATATGACTGTCAGATAGATTGAAATAGTATAGGAGATGGTGTGTGCTCTATCCCTTTCATTTCTACCTTCAACATGCAGTTCAAGATACATTCCTGACATTAGTTTAAAGCAGCCAATCCAATAGCTTCAGGAAAGAAGTCCCTTCCTGAGATCTGTAATCAAACATTTTAAAAAAGTAGTTACTTTCTGAGATCTGAATTGAAATAGTTTTTAAAAAGTAGTACTTTTTGGGATATGTATTCAAATATTTGTAGTCACCTCCAAAGTAACTATTCGTTCCCAGAGAAAATAGGTACTTTCCACAAAGCCTAGTTAAAACTATAGTTATCCCAGGTCTTCTATCCATACAAAGAATCGATTATCTCTTCCTCTGAGCGAGTGAGCCCAGCTTTAGAGATAACAAATGAAACGATGACAGTCCAGCCATTGTGGTTTCATCTCGCTGTGATAGTCTCAGCTGGATTTTGAGCTCTCAACATGGAAAAAAAATGCTACAGAATTGAAAGAAGACGACTTTTCCATGGTCACAGACGGACAAAATCACTTTGTGCTTTATGCTGCTGTTGTAATGAGTCGGCACACATTTGAATGGTATCTGCGACGCTCATTGGACGTTTTAGGAGAAAATCTCAGCATTTATAATGATGTTTTACCAGAAAGGTCAATTCCAGACCTTTCTTAAACAATGCCACAATACCAGTTATTGTTTATAGCCATGTCATGAAAAATAATTACATTTGGGTATGTCTATTTAGGTGGAAATTAAAATGTTGCCCAACCATTGGTGGAAGCACTTTTGGCAGCCATTACCACTGTGAATCATTGTGAATAAGCAAAGTTTCACCAGCCATATCAGGAATATGCAAAATTATGCATTTTGCATCATCATGATGTGGCCGGTCTGTGACAGCATGGGAAGCACCATTGAGGTTCTCTACGTTTTAAAGTAGTACAATGTATTCTTCTTCTTTGGTTGATTGCGCCCAACTCGTAGCAATCCCCACCCATTTGAACACTTTAAAATGGTGGAAGCCCTCACTGGCAATGTCCATGCTAAAATGATGAGGCTTCTATCTCCATGACAACAGACACAACTCTGATATAAAGTTGTTGTTTTTTCAACGTGCATCCATTTTATATCAGTGCATTGGTAACAACCTAACCATGAAGAAACTTCTATTCAATCAACAACAAAAAAATAGCCTCATGTAGAAAATTAACAATTCAATGTTGACCAAATTCGACACGCTCTGATGGACCACCCTACAAAAGAATCCTTACTTCGTGGGCTTATTTTCATGGACCGCCTCTTCCTCTTTGGTAAAGCCAACTACGCAGTAACCTACTCACCTTTGAAAAAGATTACAGAGAGAAAACAGCTGTTAAATTCTACAACCACCTAAAAGGAAGCGATTCCCAAGCCATCACCTACAGAGAGATGAACCTGGAGAAGAATCCCCTAAGCATTCTGGTCCTGGGGCTCTGTTCACAAACACAAACAGACCCCACAGAGCCCCAGAACAGCAACACAAGTAGATCCAACCAAATCACGAGAAAAAAAAAGATAATTACTTGACACATTGGAAAGAATTAACAAAAAAACAGAGCAAACTAGAATGCTATTTGGCCCTAAACAGAGAGTACACAGTGGCAGAATACCTGACCACCGTGACTGACCCAAACTTAAGGAAAGCTTTGACTATGTACAGATACAGTGAGCATAGGCTTGCTATTGAGAAAGGCCCCCATTCTCTAGAAGACAGGCTATGTGCACACTGTCCACAAATAATTTGAAGACAACCCCAATTTTGATACTCCCATATCTACTGGGTGAAATACCAGTGTGCCATCACAGCAACAAGATTTGTGACCTGTTGCCACAAGAAAAGGGCAACCAGTGAAGAACAAACACCATTGTAAATACAACCCATGTTTATTTATTTCCCATTTTGTACTTTAACTTTTTGCACATCGTTACAACACTGTATATGGACATAATATGACATTTTTAATGTCTTTATTCTTTTGGAACTTCTGTGAGTGTAATGTTTACTGTTAATTTTTATTGTTTATTTCACTTGTGTTAATTATCTATTTCACTTGCTTGTTAACATGTGTTTCCCATGCCAATAAAGCCCCTTGAATTGAAATTGAATTGAGGATAAGTAAAACTAAAACGGTCGATTCCTGTATAGTCCGTAAAAATAGGACTTCCACCAGCCGCCCCTCCTACACACGTCAATCAAAACCCTTATCAACAAACGAGAGAATATTCCACCTATGGCAAGCCCTCCAAGAATCCCAACCTATCACAACCGTACTTCACCGCTTCCAACAAGAAATGCCACTCCTTCACGAACATGGCGTTTCACTAGTGGACTGTACACGGGCTTTTCGATATCAAATTGAGGTTTAAACGGTGTGACGAGAGACAGACCTCGTTGCAACCTGAACGTGAGTATGACATATATATTTGGCGCATTGACAGTGGTGTCATTCGCTCTGTAAATTTATTAGCGCGAGATTGCCAGTTATCGCAGGCGTCTCTTGACATCGATAAGAAAACGAACCTTGACGTTGCAAATGGCAACGCTAGCTAGCTTAGCTCGCATTAGCTAGCTGGCGATGAATCTGAAACAGTGCTTTAGCTGGCAACATTAACACGTGTTTTTGTCACACAGCATTGATAGTGGGAAGTTTTAGCTATGTGCATTGCATTCTTGTTTTTCCATGGCAGAATCTGCAGACACTACCATTGACTCCCAGTTATCTAGATGGCATGTGAAACAATAAACTCCGTATGCACACTAAAACCGGAAGTCACTATAAAAGCATCATGACATGTGGGCTGTCGTTCATCGCCTCTCTCTCTCTCTCTCTCTCCCATAGAAGACACCGTAAGTACAGGTCAAATCAGTGCAAGGAAATCCAAGGATAAGCATACGTAGAAAGTGAGTACATTAAATCTATTATACATCTGTCCGCAACGAATAGTTCTGCTTCTGACGTAGGCTCTTGTTGTGAATGGGCTGGCTATATAAGTTCATGACGTCTTTCCGTATGTGCACAGTAGTTTGCACCAGTTGCTTATTGGACCGCATTCTTACACCATGTATACATGTAGAGTAAATGGATCATACACCTTGGGTTTGGTTCCTGTACCTGTTCAGCTGAAACTGTCAGAAAGACATCCGTCTCTACCTCTTTCCCACGGACCTATAGCTAGGGTATGAAATCACTGCTATATACCAATAGTGTAATTTATCTTTCCCTTTTACTGATATCTTCCCCACACAGATCTACCCAGCCATTTGTGACTACAGTAACTAGCCTCCTCAAAAACTACATCTCCCAGCGTACCCTGCAGTGAGTCCATGTGGGCGTGCGTGGACATCCCCTCAGACTGGCAGAGCAGGCTGACATAGCGGGGCCAGTGGGTGACATTGTCCTCCAGCCGACGTTGGGGATCGAGGGGACATTCGGAGGGTGAAGGCGCTGCCTATGCTCGTCTGGTGTGTGTGTGAGACTCGGAGCATGGTGAGAGGCTGCGCTGGTTGCCATGGAGCTACAGGATAAGAAGCAGGTGAGTTTCCTAGCGCCCAGCGACGTCAGCTGGCTCCCTGAAGTGGGCTGTTTGTGAAACAGAGACTCAATAACACATGAGAAATAAAACACACAATAATGAAGCTATATACCAGGAGTACATGTAGGCTAAATTGACTAGGCATCAGGATATACTGTGTGTGTGTGTGTGTGTGTGTGTTGACTGATCCCCGCAGACCGCTCTTCCAAGGTTTTAAAAAAAAAGTTGGCCAATAAATGTAGGCTATTCATGACAGACATTGAAACCGTCTTTGGTCTGGTGTCTCAAAAGAGGAACTGGACTGTCAGCTCGTTATCATGAGCCTGTACTTTTAAAGCAGTGAGCTGAAGGTTGACAAGTGTCAGCAACCACACTATCCGCTCTCCTTCTCAGCCTCCTCCCTTTCTGTCACCCCGCTTTGCTGTGGAGTATTTTTCTCTGCTCATACAGGAGTAATAAAGGCCTAGAGTATATCGGTTCAAATAAACAGTTCCCGCTCAGCCCAGTCAAAACTGTTCGCAACTCTGGCCCCCCAATGGTGGAACAAACTCCCTCACGACGCCA